>NW_022985421.1:0-25105 GCF_010093625.1 Macroventuria anomochaeta | reverse complement strand
GACGGGCACGTGTCGCAGCGAGCTGAAGGGCCATTCACGCGTTGTCAGGGCGGTGGTGTTCTCGCCAGACGGGCAGCTGGTCGCCTCAGCATCTTTCGATAGCACAGTGCGAGTGTGGGAGTCGGCGACGGGCACATCTCGCAGCGAGCTGAAGGGCCATTCACGCGAGGTCAATGCGGTGGTGTTCTCGCGAGACGGACAGCTGATCGCCTCAGCGTCCTACGACAGCACAGTACGAGTGTGGGAGACGGCGACGGGCACGTGTTGCAGCGTGCTGGAAGTCTCATCTTCATACATCGACCATCTCGCTTTCTCGTCAGATGGTCAGGTTCTGCACACTAACAAAGAAGACATTCCGCTGCCTCCATCCCTACATCTAACGCCACATGCTCAGCAGCACAAGCAACCTTCACAGCTTTCAGTAGAGGACCAGTGGGTGTCCTGCAACATGAAGCTCTTTCTGTGGCTGCCGTTTGAGTATCGCCCATACCACACAGCAGTATGCAATGACTTGGTCTGTCTTGGATGTCCGTCTGGGCGCGTGGTTCTGCTTAGGCTGCGGCAAGGCTGTGTGCAGGAGCATTGCAGTCAATCACAGTAGCATGCTCACAAACCTATTAGAATGCGAATGCAATATCAAAAATGCCAACATAAATCGCTTGAACTGATGTTACCATGATATATGCATCAGGTTTATATATAGTGTTTGCTGGACTTGCTAGCTAGATTACGTTTCCGCAGCGGTGACGACCTTTACCTAACGCTCATTGCATATACGCGATCTGCGCTATGCCTTATTACCATCCCTGGCATTGCAGATTTGTGTGGCGATTGAGCATGCGCCCGCGCCTAGTTTTGTAGCGCTCTTGCCTGCCAGATAACGACGTTTCTGGTACTGCAGTTGAGTCGCATGCACACGTGCTGGCCGAACGCTTCTACATCAACATCGGTGCGCAAAGATCATGCGCAGCCACACCCGCAGGCGGTGCCGTGTAACAAGGCCAGGTTACCTAACTCTGTAAGCAGTCTGTGTCGCCTATAAGACTGTCTTTGGTTAGTTAGTATTAGCAGCCGTATGGATCGGAAGTACCAGATTGCACGTTGAGATTGTGCAAATCCTTGTGCGACAGCGGCCACGACGCTTGTAGCGACTTCTGCGTAATTTTGCAACGTTAGTACATGCTGATAGAACCTGCATATATGTTACAGGAGCACCATCCTGAAGCAAGTAACACTTAATGCCTTTCTTTTCAAGTGAACTGATCCATGGGGTGACCTTGAGGGCTCCTTTACAATGCCTGTACCCATCCACTCCTCCGCGGCTACGGTCACCACGCTTGTAGTCCATTGTTGAAAGTACATACTGCTTCTTCTTGGTGTTGTAGCGGTTGTTGACGTCACTTTCAGACATCTGTGAAAGGGTCTGCTGTGCGTAGAGTTGCAGTTTGTTGTCGCGCGTCTTCACATCCTCATCCTCCTGCTCTAAGGCAACCTCTACAGTCTGCTTCTCCTCCTTAGTCTCGTGATGGTAAATATGGCAAGGGCTTTTGTGGTTGTAGCAAAAGGAACTATAGAACTGGAGGGCGTAATCCTTGCGGTTGCGAGTATATTTGACTCCATCCCATCTGTCATTCTCCTTGCACTAAGTCCTCTGCATGCCGCATTCTTCACCCACTCGAGCTAGTGTTTCACCAGTGAATGCCACTTTTCTAAAGTTGAAGCCCTTGTTATCATACTCTTCTTCCAGATCTGGGTGTTGAAGTCGTGTCTTAAGCAAAGCTCGTAGGCGCTGTTCGATTGGTTCTCGGGGAT
This sequence comes from Macroventuria anomochaeta, assembly GCF_010093625.1. NCBI lineage: Eukaryota > Fungi > Ascomycota > Dothideomycetes > Pleosporales > Didymellaceae > Macroventuria > Macroventuria anomochaeta. The sequence continues at coordinate 23,293 of NW_022985421.1, read as the reverse complement.
GGGCAATGGTTCAGGAAGCAGTCAGGGGTTGACGATTATCGGACCTGTAATAGTCCTTGTAATAGTCAGGGGGTAGTCGCCTAGCCAAAGACCGTGACGGCTGATAGAAATGAGGAGTACAGAGTATACTGTCTGGCTCGCTTCTTCGACTCCTCTACTGTGGCCCAGGGGATACAATGAGAGCACCCTTGGCGGTCGGTAGCCGACGACCGGGTCCGCTCAGGACATGGGCTTCACAGTTCCCAGCCCATCCACCCAGGTGGTCCGCGATCTTTTGGGAATATAGGACAGTCTCCTGGCGCTCGTATTGGTGCCAGGCATAATGTACGCACCCCCCATAGTTTGGTAGCCCAATTGAAGTACCAAATCGTCACCAGCCATGTTTCCATGGGTGATTAACTGTATGCTAGTGGTCTTGGCGAGTGAATGTTCGCTCTGACGTCACTGAAAAGAAGCCATCTACACTGTGATCTGCACCATCACCCCAGCTCCCCTAGCTCAATGGGTATGACGTTATAGGCCTTGCTGGTGCTTGTTTGACGTGTGGAGACGCTAAATCGTGCTTTGGTGAAGGTCCATGGTACCCAAATGTACTAGTGTAGTGTACCGGAGTGTGTGGGTGACGTACTGTGAGCCACAGTATGCCATGGGAGAGTGAATATCAAGCCTTTGCCACCCAATCGAGCCATCAACTCTCATACTTGGTTCTTCACCACACTTGACAGTAAGTTTGCACCTTGCTGTTGCTGTCAATTATCGACGCCTGTTACGATCAAAGGGCAACCTGCACCAACACTGAACGAACAGGACTACGCAACGATACGAGAGGAGCCGAGGAACTGTAGTATCGGTCGGCCCAAGCAGTGAGGCCGCGTCGGTGATACTCAGTATGATCAACATCCTCAGTATACTCGATACGATCAGTATACTCAGTACTGAGAGATCCGAGCAATCTCCCTGCGCAAGTATATAGCAAGTAGACACGCTGCCCTTATGGCATCGTGTTCAACCTCGTCAATCAACTTTGTTATTGGAACCTCACCCGCTCTCGAGTTAGACAGTATACTCTGTACTACTCATTGCTCCCAGTCGCCACGGTCTTTGACTAGACGACTACCTGACTATTACAAAGGCTATTACAGGCCCGACTGATAGTCACCAACCCTTGACGGCTTTCTGTACCTCTGCTCATCCTGAGAACCAATCGAATAGTGTCTACGAGCTTTGCTTAAGGCACGACTTCAACAGGTGCTTATACCATAGTTGTGGTGCATCTGGAAGCCCGTACAGAGCTCGCTTGAGCGCAAGCAGTTGACCAAGCTTGCTCTCATACCCTTCTGGACATTGTATGTATGTGAGTCAATCAAGCTCAGCATTGAGAAAGGCATTCAGGACGTTGTATTGGTACAGCTCAAGGTTGAAAGCAGCTGCCAAGGCGATCAAGCATCGGAATATCTTTGCAGCCAGCATAGCCGCGTATGTGTTGCCATAGTCTTGCTGTAGATCTCCCCTTGCAACCAGTCAAGCCTTGAACTTGTAGAGATATCCATTCTCATCAAACTTGTATGTGAACACCCACATAAGTGGCAGTATCTCAACGTCTTTGAGTTCAGTGGCTCTTGCAGCTTGTCCAAAGCAGTCCCGCTGAATAAATCCATCAATCTCTTTGCAGCTTGCCTTCCTGAAATCAGCACCAAATGGATGACAGTCCAGATCTTTCCACCTCTTTGGCTCAACTGGCAGCTGGTCTCGATGGAGTCGAATATTTGGTGCTTCACCAAATAGCTTTGCTGGTGCTGTGGGGTTGATACAGGCTGCAAATGTTGCCAGATACGTGTCAAGCTTTACTGGCTTTTGTCTCCTCTTGCCCTCCACTATGAACTGCTCCAATACCTGGCTGCTAATCTCTCCTTATTGTCTGGCATTGTTGGATGTTTGGTCTAGCTCTTCTCCTTCCTGTGCTAGAGAATATCCACATCCCCAGCTGGTATCATTTGTTGACTGATTTGAGAGCAACTGGCCCATGAGCTGGTTCTGTTCCTGTGACTCGGGTGTCACCTCTGGAGTCACAAGAGCTCCAGTATCCTTCTGCTGCTGACCAGGGCTTTGTTGATTAATTGACCATGGTTGAACGTTGACTGTATCTCCAGATTGGATATCCAGCTCATTTGTCTCATTGTTTTCAGTCTCAGAGAGCTGGTCGGTTAATGTATTGCTGTAATCTAGTATATCCTCAATGTCCAGCACTTCAGCTGCCTCTCAAATATAGTTCTTCTCTGCGTACTGGCCTTGGCTGCTACAGAGCTTGCGTCGGACAAAGACAACATCTTGTCGGAGGGAGTGAAGATATCCACCGATCGCCATCTGTTTGCTAGCGGTCCAATGCAGTGTTTGCTAACGGTCCGCTGCACTGATTGTCCAGCTCATTCGGTTAGCTCGGTTTGCTTCCCCAACCCTTCACTGCTATCCCCTTCTACTATATAGTCTCGATCGATTCTAGCCAATAGCTCTGAAGATCAATCAACACAATCCACTCACTTCAACACATCTTGAGTTCGTATAACTCGTCCAATTGTGGGCAACCAGACTCGAAAGTTGTTGGTAGAGTTAAAGCCTACAAGGTGTCCAATCAATGCTCGAGACTCAAGCTTGGCTCCGCGTGGTAGCTTGTCGTTGAGCACATAGGCTCTAGCTCCAATGACTTCAAGGTGAGCAACCAATGGCTTGATTCTCTTGACCTTGGTGTATGGACAGTTCCAGTCAATTGCTTCGACAGGCATCCAACTGAGCAGGTATATGGCTGACATGACACACTCATTGGCGTACTCCTTGTGTAGTCCTGCGTGCAGTCGAATAGCTCTGCCTCGAGTGATGACAGACCTCTCTGCACGCTCAATAGCTCCGTTCTGAGCCTCTGTAGCTCTCGGCTCTATAGCAATTCCAAGGTCTCTGCATATCTCAAGCAGCTCAATGTATCCAGTATCCATGTCAAGCCTCACAATGATAACCTGGCTCTTGAATTGGCGTTCAATCTTAGCCAGCAATCGCTTAAAGACTTGTGTCAGAGTAGCAGTATCTCGCACCGTCGCTATTTTCGGGCTTGAGATTGAAGATGAGCCAGACACTGCCAGTCTGGCCTGTACTTTCAAACTTGACGACGACACCGAATACGGTGCCTCTGAATGATCCGTTACCGAGGCTCTCTCCAGCGACCTCTTCGTAGTCCTCGTCGCCGACGAAGTGATCGAGCTCCCCGAGCTGAGCGAAGACGAAGCCACGATCGTTCCCTCCGTCGTCTGTGGCAACGACACCCAGAAACATCTGCGGCATAACGTGCATCACGCCCCCGGAATCCCTTGGTGGTTCGCGCGTCGCAATAAGGAAGTCCTGAACAAGAGTAAGTCGAAAGCGCTCACCAGCATCATCCATCACACCAAGGCCCAGGTATTCATAGGAAAGACAGTTTAGATCACCCTTCGCAGCCGTACAGCTGCCGTAGTCGTAGCTTTTCATCTTAAAAACAGTGTCCCAGATCTCGCGACCAGACAAAGGCGTATGTCTTTCGATTATTGGCTTCCGTGACATCTCCGCTTTCAGGCCTTGCCACTGCCACTCCCAGAACGCCTCTAGGTTTTCTGGATTTGTGAACTCGTCGCTTGCCATGTTTACGAGGGTCCGGACGTCCGCGCGGGCGGCGGCGGTGACATTTTGGCGGTCGCGGACTGAGCGGTATCTGGCTAGTTGATCGAACATCGTCAGCTGCCGTGGGAGTTTCAATGTGGAATCCTGGAAATATAGCGGATATTTGGGAAATTTTCATGATAGATGCATCATTGGCGTTGCGTCCGCATTGTCGACGACTCAGCGGTGAACCATGGTTCAAATCGCTTTTATCTGGGTACTCACGTCCAGAGACATCTGAGCGGGTGTGACAGTGCTTAAATTATATGATGCCTCTGAATCATATTCATCGGAATAGCTACCATCTTTTGCATGCACAAGCGCATGAAAGTGTCCACGGTACAACTCCCAATCCTCACGTGCGAAATTGTGTGCCAGTCTGGCAAAATCGAGCATGACGGGTGGAATGGAGCGCCTGACTGGCTCGAGGACTACGTTTGGAGCAGTCTTGCTGAGAGCCAAGGACAAGCCTCAAGCCAGCCATCCTCGGAGCGAGGCACTGAGAGGAAAGAGCAACGTCAGTACGGCAGTGGCGTCTGCACCCAAACATCGAGCGGCAGTCGCAATCACAACAACAACCCCACATCAGCTCAGACGCTGTCAACTTGCGTAACAATGACGGCCAACAACGCCCCTCCAATGCCCACCATCCATGCACCCACCCCGAACGCACCCTGAATGTCATCCTTCAAGGTGGTCCATAGTATCGAGAACAACAGACTGCCCGACAGCAGTACAAAGACTACAATGGCGATCCTTGCAGGATCCCACCCCTCTTCATAGTATATTCCCCATCCTTCTGCAGGCTGATTCATGTTGCCGAACAGTTCGCCCCACTTTCTTTTCGGAATCTGGTTGACAATCCAACGACTGATCTGATTAGGCTGTTCTTGACAAGTGAACAGAGAGTTGAGATGCTCCGGTGTCACAGGTGGGAAGGTACTCGGCGGGACTGGGTGGCATTGATACTCAGCACTGTCGCAAGGTTCAACCTTGTCCTTAGGCGGGAGACATCCGCACGCCATTGTGTTCGAGGACGCGGAAAGGTTGTTGAGGGGCGCGCATGATACGCCGTGAGGACGAATGATTACACTGTTTCCCATGGGAAGATGAAATTTGACGAAGTGTATACCTCGCACAGACTTCAACGAGAATTTCGTGCGCAGCCGCCCACGGCTCCGGCGGTATTGGAGTCGAAGAAACTGAATGAGATCGTAGTCGGTGTCGATTTTCTCGATACGATCTTGCAGGAGAATCTTGCTGGAGCTCTTATTATGTATGCAGGCCATCAAGTGAAGCATTAGCCCTAGCTTAGTGGTGCCTGGGCTGGAACAGCATGCCGCTGCAGATACTGATGTTGACGCTAAAGGGTCATTGGACGATGCCTGATTCTTCCCCTGGGAAGCGCTGCCGCTCGTGCTTCCAGACCAGCGAAGGTGACTGGCGCCGAAGTTCGCTGTGCCACCCGCTGCCGATGCTGATGTTGTCGAAGATGAGCCATTTGCAGATGTCCAACTCTTTTCTGCTTTGTTTGAAGAAGCGTTATTATCCACATTCCGAGACCATCGAAGGTGACGTGGCAGTATGTATCGCTGGTTCCCTGAGAGACTGTCATACGCCGAAACAGTCACTTCGATCGCAGTAGACTCTTGCATGCGTGAAGCAAGCTCTTGAGCACCATTCTCTCGAAGCTCTAGAACATCGCTGAAGAGTCCATCGCCACAGGTCTGTCCGTATGTCAGTATTGCTTTCATATGCCTTATTCAGTGTAAAGAGCCTCACACATTTCCAGCGCAACCGAACCATTTCAGGGCGGAGAGGTGGCTCTAATAACCCTGTTGCAACACATGCTCTGTCTGTCATCAGAGTCAAAGCATCGAGGACCAAGTTCGATGCTAGTTGCGAAGCGAGTCCTAAATCCTTTTGGATGAGCGATACATCCGCAGCTTCAGCTAATTTATCGCGCCAGCTACACCAGGTACTGCCCTTGATTGCCCCCTTCGCGCTTTCTCGTCTCATGTTAACCTCTTGCTTAGGTTCCGCTTGCCTGGAGCCATTGTCCCTGGGAACAACGAAAGACTGGATCTGCGTTCGAAATGTCTCGAAAGCGGCGGCGCTTACAAGAAAGTGACGAAAAGCCTTGAGATCTTCAAAGATATTCTCATCAATTAGCATAGCTTCCTTCTCGTCTTCGAAGCTTTCTTCATGCATCCTGGGCACACGAGTCTGCTCCTCGACGGGTGCGCAGTAAAACTTTGCGACAATGGACCGTGCAAGTTCACCAGCCTTCAATGCCACAAGCCTAGAAGCTAGATACTCCAAATTCTCGGTTTGCTCATCTTCAAGGTTCTTTGCGTAAGACTGAAGTAGACGACGCAGGTTTCGTTGCAGTCTCTCTGGACCTATTCCTGGATCGTGTACAGCTGTCTTGTACAATTGAATTAGCTCTCCATCCTTGTGGAATATGTTGTAAAGCTCCTTGGTTGCCGACGAGATTTGCTTCAGGGAATAGTTGCTATGCGCAGTTAAGTTGGATGCTGACGATGCCAGTGAAGCCACGGAGAATAGCGACGTTGCGTATGTCGATACGTCCGAGATGGTGTCATCGTAAGTATCGTCCCAAGACCGAATTACGGTTTGAGTCTGGAGCAATGATGCTTGTTGGGATGGCGGTCTGGTAGTGTCAGAGTGTGCTCGGTTGTGACGATGTGTTTCATGCGACTCCTGTGTCTCGCGTTCATTCTTGGGGTCCTGAGATGTCTCTCTCTGTTCAGCCGTGGCATTGAGGCGAGCTCGGCGTGCAGTCTTGATTTGCTTCATCTGCTCACGAGCTTCAGCCTCTACTGCAGCCTTCAACTGAGCAGTCTTTGGGTCCAGATCCTCCGAGCGGATATGCGTCCAAGTGTGAGAGTCATCCACTTTTGCTTGAACCAAGCCTGAACTTCCATGTCGATCCTCCCGCTCCATCATCGACTCTGTGTGGTCAGTTTTTGGATCAGAGACAGTAGAAATCATCGAACTAGATGTCTGCCCCTTTCTTGATCCAGCTGATGGTGACTCCCGATCAACATCACAATCAAGATTCAACATCTTGTCTGGATTGGAGATGTTGTGAAGAGATCCATAAGGCTTTTGAGAAGCGACAGCTTCCCCAGTAAAGTCTGGTACGGCCTTCCACCCTTCAGTGCCTTCCTGATCACTATGTGCCTCGACAATCGCAGTCTTGATGACGGGAGTGGCGTCGTTTGGGAAAGGGTCTGATGCCGTCGAGCCTGCCGTCGAGTTCCAATTTTCGTCGTCTGATGCACTCAGCCATGTTTTGCTGAAGTCTCCTCGAAGCGCTTCGATCTTCCTTCTGTACAAGTCTTCAGTCATATCGCTCGGTTCGGGAGAGATATATCGACGAAAGCTCTGTGTGTCATTGTGCTTGTCTTTCCGAAATTCGAGAGTCCGGCTAGCAGAGTAGTACTGTGGACTGATCTGGAAATTGGCATATGAAACAGGCCGGAATATCGAAGACGTTTCAATACGTTCGGGCGTGGCATCTATGAATGAAGAACCGCTTGAGTGTCGAAAGATCAGAACAGAAGACCCTTTGTGGTGTGCTGCTTGTTCCTGTTCCTTCGGTATGCCCTCCTTCGAAATGACCTCATTCAGACCGAAGCGCTGCGGGTGTATCCTTTTATCCAGGACACCCTGCTGGTCCCAAGGTACCTCGAGGATCGCTCGCCGCGGCGTGATCGCCTCTCGAGACCTGTTGAGGGCGCGTCTTTGATCAGGAGATTTAAGCTGCTTCGCGTGTTGTTTGCGCCACCATTCTTCTCTGCGGGCTTTGCGACTGAGGCGATTGCCAGCGTTTTTTTCTTCGCCCTCCCGATCGTTCTGCCTTGTGGGTGCTGATAATGTAGGTGCAACGTTCGGATCTGACTTGCCCCCAGAATTCAGTATACCGTGAGGGTCGAGAAGCGATGGCAGGCGGGCCGTGCTTGCCTGGATGGACATGCCGTCATGACTTGTCTGTGCCGGCGTGCTCTCTGTGGGTGCTTGATATCGTGTAGGATCTGAAGCAGGAGGGCGTATTCCCGTGTAGGACTGTGCGTTCACTGTATTCTTGACTTCAGTGGCCATTCTTGACAGTGGTTCACGACCAAGCCATATTCCTGCCTCTGACCACGTGAATTCATCTCTTGAACCCTCAATTTGTCGCTCCTCAACACCGAACGCATTGACAATTTGCTCTGTGCCTGAGTACATATGTTGATAAAATGGACTGTCTCCAAATGCGCTGGCGCTTTCGGTACTGATGTTGTCCTGAACAGGGCCAAGATGCGTGGATTCTAATTCCGACGAATCATGGGCTAACAAAGCCCTTTCTAAAGCTCCACGTCTATCAAGGCCGGAATCCGAGTCCTCAGGATCTGATACAAGGCTCCAATCTACGGCATCACCGTCTGGAATGCGGCTTGGGTACGGACTCGACAATTTTAAGTGCTGTTCTCTTCCCGTCTCGATTGAGAAACGTTCTCCGTTCGGCACTACCGTGCCAGGTTGCAAGGAGGCAGTTCTAGTCGGGTGACCTGTCGGCCTAAGATCAGTCATAGTCTCTTCGTTCGAATGTCTTGCAGTTCCCTCTCCTACTTCGTAGGTAAACTCATGTTGGTGCTTGCTGGTACTATGCAAGCTGCAAGCATAGCCGACGAGAACTGTTCTCTCCTGTGTCGTGTGGGAGGGTTCGCCGTGTTCTTCACACTGATCGATTGCATGCTTGTGGTAAAGACAACGACAGACTGAGTAGCGCTCAACGACTTGGTAACACATATTGAAGACAAAGCACCCAGAGAGGATATTGACTGTTAGAAAGAAAAGCTCCGCAGTCCAAGGGGACGATATCGCCAAACGCAGTGGGGTTGAATTGTTGTAGTGGCTCGATCAGGCTGAACATCCACAGCCTTGGCGGCTAGACACAGCCTCCACATGTCAGCTCCGCCACCTAACCCTGCATACCGTACCCATCTCTCTGCATATGACAAGGGGTTCCACACTCGATTCCAATTGCTTCATGGTCGCATATCGTAACCCTCTGAATATGATATGGCTCGAAGGAGGGGCTGCGGTCGACGGCTCAACGTCTCTTGCCCGGGTTAGCCATGGTGGCTGATGGCAAATTGCGAACTTGTGGCAATTTGCAAAACTACAGCATGGCCAGAACAAAGGACCCTTATTATATAGGGTCGAAGTGCATAGAGAAGTGAAAGCAACGCTTGACGTTGAGTGATGACGCAGGGGGGAAGTGGCAATGGTCCATCGATGATCCTCACGCTTCCCACAAAACGCCAGCGCGGGGACGTCTCGTCCCGCCAAAGACAAGGCAATTATACCACCTCAGCAATAGCAAAAGTCTTGTGTCACCTTGGCGACTACAACTATTACCTAGATCCAGATCACGATGTCACAAACCGGGATCCCCTTCGACATGCCCACCAAATCCCAAGTCGTCGCCGCAAAACAAAAGCAAGCCGAATCCCAACCATCATCAGGCGAATCAAGCCCAACATCAAAACGCATCCTGCGCTCAAATTTCATCGTCAAGACCACTGCCTCGCGCGGCGCCCAAGCAGCCCCAAAGCAAATCCGGATCCTCCTCTGCAATCCCAACAGCACGGCCTCCATGACCTGAGCCTGCGTCAACATGGTGCTCCCCATACTCTCCTCCAACGTCGCCCTCGTGGGCTGTACTGCCCTGGAACCCGCACCATCAGCCATCGAAGGCAAATTCGACGATATGATGTCTGCTGCCGTGGCTGTGCAGGGCATCCTGCAGCATGCGAGCTAGTTCGATGCGTTTCTGATTGCGTATTATAGCGACCATGCGCTGATTCGCATGCTGAGGGAGGAGTTGAGTCAGCCGGTGTGCGGGCATGGCCGATCTGAAGTCTGCGGTTGAAGAGGCTGTTGGTGAGGATGTGCAAGTCATTGACGGGGTGGTGGCTGGAGTCTATCGCCTCATTGGTCTTTGCAGAATGGGTGTGAAGACTGCGAAGAAAGGGGCCTACGCCCGTTCTGCAGCAGCGAGGCAGAGGAGAGGTCAGGACTGGTTAAGAGCGATCAGCAGTCTTTGGAGTGATCTCTGTGACCTCGATCAGCCAGCGAAGGAGAAGACCATGTCCATTTTGACGGGCAAGCCTTTTCCGCCCAGACATCTTGTCACGCTGTGGCATAGCGACTATTGGCATTTACCAGACGATAGTGCCAGCATTCGACGAAGCTGTTCACGTAAATGTTGGCTAAAGCTTCTGCATTCAGTAAGGGTTGTATTCCGTTGTCGACCTGTGATCAATGCTGGACAATGACAGAGGCGGAGTCGAGGGGCCAAGGAGGAGATGGAGCGTGACTGAGAGGGATGTAGACATCATTGACAATGTTGGGACCGTAGGTGCAAGGGTTGAGAGGAGAGCCGCAACATGTCAACATATGCATTCAGCTGTGATGCCTTTATGATACACTATGTATACTGAGGGTACAGCAAACTTAGGGAGTATAGCGACGCGCTTTCATGTGCAGATATTATGTCACAAGAACGCCATCAAATGCAAATCTATAGGGTGTCTTCTTCTCCATCTAATCCATATCCTCCAGCGTACTCTTAGCAGGCGCTTGCTCTTCAGACACAAAGATGCCAACCATGCACTCGCCCAACATGTTCTCCCAGTTCACCCAGGGATGGACCTCCATGAACAGCTTTGTCCCATCCTTGCCCGCCGCTCTTCGCAGCTCACCCTCTCCACCAGGATGGTAAGGCAAGTAAGGGCTGATGTTGTAGACCTTGCCTTGATAGACTGACCATGCGTCCTTCATTTTGCCCGTCTCCTTGTCCTTGCGCCCGTTCATGAACTTCAACATCGAAGGTGTGACGCATACTAAGGAGCTCACACCGGATAGGTTGGTATTGCTGCGCTGTAGGTTGGCCCAGTCAAGTGGCGAGTGACCAGGCGTAAGTTGCACCTTGTTGCGAGCATTAGGCGTCTTGATAACATTAGGATTGCCTGAAGGTGGCAGCGCAAGAGAGCCGTTTGAGTTCGGTGGGCCTCTGCTCGGGACCGGGCCGCGGTTTGGCACAGGTCCTCGTGGTGGAATGAGGCCAGGCGCGGCGGGTCCACGAGGAGGCACGAGACCTGTGGCTGGTGCGCTAAAGCCCTGAGAGGTGGATGCTGTGGGTAAGGGGCGTAGACTCGAGGCAGAGACGCGTGGAGGCGGTGCCATGAGGGAAGGAGAGGAAGCGGGTTTCGATGGCGGGGCCATGCTGCCATTCGATGCGGGAGGAGCCATGAGGCTGGGCTGAGGCGGTGGCGACATCGCGAAGCTCGGCGGTGCTGGTTTCGAAGCTCGTTGTGCGGAGTTCAGCGCTGGAAACGAAGGCGGCGGCAAGTTATCCTCATCTTCGCTCTCACTGGAGCTGTGATGCTCCTCGAGCGTGAAGGACGGTATAGCTGGCGCATTTGCATTGCTGGCCGTAGCTTTTGGAGTTGTTGCAGGCGACAAGTCCTGGAGTTGTACATCCTTCTCTTGTTGTCCTTGCGACTCTATCTGTTGCTGTTCGGCGGGGCGCTCTTCACCCTGCTGCGACTGTTCGGGCTCCGTGGGCGCCGCAGAGCCCTGCGCGGAGGCGAAGTAGGAGGGCCATGTAGATAGTGGGTGGTGGTAGATCAGTATCGACAGCGATATGGCCAGGATTGAGACCGCAACGAGCATCTCTCGGGTCTGCGGTTCAGAGAAGGAGTGTTGGACCCTCAATCGTAGAAAGTCCTCGGGATGGTCGCGCCTCCCAACGCCGAGCAGATCCATGCCGCCGCGTATTGTAAGGCTGAGCAGCGCTAGTTCCCATGATCTCACTCGCCGCTATACCGTCACTGCTGTGTGTCGAAATCGAGAACAATGTTTGGGAAGAAGTTTGACATGTCCGCCACAACATCTTCGCACATCAAACTTTTGGCAAGCAATTCATTGGAACCCTTCATCAACCATCCGCGGTTACGCATCTGATACGCGCCCCACGTACCTTCTAAAGCCCCACCACGACACCCCTCCTTCCGCAATCGTAGTCGCGCCGCATACAATAAGTGAATCAACCACCAATTCGACGCGTTCCTTCCTCGCAACAACACGGCTACGGCAGTCGCGAACGTGCCCGAGGGCGTCATGTCCCTTCTGGACACTGACCTTTCCAAATTGACTATGCAATGTTGCGTACTCAAGTTCTTCCCGGATGTATCAGTCACGTACAGCTTCACAAACTGGACGCCTGACAAGAAGCTCAGTCGCGCGGCTTTCAAGTGGCTACAAGCACAGGTAGAGAGTATGACTATATCACGAGAAATTGTGCGCGCTTGCCAAAACAGAACAGAGCTTGAGAACATTCGCGTAACACCAGACGAGCTCGACTTCCTTAAAAAAGATCTGCCCCTACCTGAACAGCCAGTACCTCCGCTTCCTTTCCACGTTCCACCTTAAGCCTGCGACCCAGCTTAAGCTGTCCTTCACCGCGATTAATGACACTGGCTCAGACAAAGATCTTGGCGACTTCTGCATTGACACTGAAGGATTATGGCTAGATACAATACTGTACGAAATCCCTACTTCTCGCGCTGGTCAGCGAGGCATACTTTAAGTCTGTTGAGAAGGCCTGGTCATATGAGGGGCAGGTCGAGAAGGCCTACCAGAAGGGCTCAAAGCTGCTGGAAGGAGGCTGCATATTCTTAGAATTCGGCACAAGGAGGCGGAGGGATTACTACACACAGGATCTGGTTCTGCAAGGACTGCGCCGAGCAGCGGACGAGGGCAAGACATCAGGGTGGAGTGGCAAGCTGTTAGGGACAAGCAACGTTCACTTTGCGCACAAGCACAAGCTGGTGCCCATTGGCACAGTCGCGCACGAGTGGTTTATGGGTATCGCAGCAATCACGAATGACTACGTGCACACCAATAAAATCGCACTGGAGTACTGGACAGCGACATTCGGCGAGGGCGTCTTGGGCATTGCGCTGACCGACACATTTGGAACACCTGCCTTCCTGAAGGCTTTCAAGAAGCAGATTCCCAACATCACGACTGCTATTGAAGGTGGCAGCGCTATATAAGCGTCTGCGGCGTCTACAACCACTCCAGTTACACAATTGCTCGCCTCGACCGAGCCACCGATCTATGCTGGGCTTGAGGGCGCGAATCGACCACGCAAGACTTTCGCAGAGGTGTTCACCGGCGTGCGCCAGGATTCTGGAGACCCACTGGACTTCGTCAAGATGATGCGCGAGTTCTACGACCAGGAGGGGATTAAGGACAAGAAGGCCATTGTCTTCTCCGACTCCTTGAATCTTGAGCTATGTTTCAAGTATAAGGCTGCTGCTGAAGAGGCTGGTTTCCTCCGCGAAGGGTCGACACGCTGTTAAGATCAGTGACAACATCGGCAAGAACAACGGCGATAAGGCTACCGTCGAGGAAGTCAAGAGGAGGCTTGGATATACTGAAAAGGAGTGGGCTGGCGGAGACGAGAAGACACGATGGGGAACCGCGAAGGAGCCGGCCAAATCATAAGGCCGTCTGCGAAGCAGACGGCAGCAACAACGAGCCTTGGAATCTGGATATTATGGACACGATAGCGTTGATTTTGAACATCACGCTCCATATACCCGCATCCGAAGTCGAATCTGAAGACCTAGATACAGTCAAAGGTGGCACATGACGTCTTGCGCCTGAATACGCGTTCAATTGGACCAAGAATTGATAGGGAGTGAGTGTCGCATTGATAAAGTTGACATTTGCAGTGGGTCATCGTAAACGAGGCTGAGCTGGTACCCTGCCGTGTGCTGCAGATCGCCACATGCATAAGCGCTGGACGTGGCTGAGTCTGGGCACAGCTACACCCTCAGCCTGCTCGAGACGCCATATTCCCTTCAACATCACATATGTGCCCTCCTTACGAAGTGTTCGGCTGCTCCGTTGCTCAGACATTCGGGAAACCATATCGAGATCGAAGATGGCGAGACTAACGACCCAGGTACAGGCTGGCGCAACTGGCGCAAAGCCACCTCCGCGCCGTGACGAGGTCGAGTCGGAGCAAGAGTCAGGATTATCGCAGCCAGCGCCACGTGAAGAGTTAGTCGAAAATGTGAGACTGATCTCGAAGGCCGAAGCTGAAATGCTTGAAACGACTGTGCCGCTAGGCTCGTCGTTGTGTCAAGACACAGCGAGTGACTATCCGAACATTGATTGGCATGACTATTGCTCGGAGCTTGAAGAGTTACTGCCTTCTCTTTCAAAGAAGGATAAAAAGAAGGCCAAAAAGGCTAAACGAGTGTTTCGAAAGGAAGACAGCGACGTTGATAACAGCCAGCTGGGGCTGTCACCTAAGGAGCGCAAAAGCAGTCCCGGGGAAAGTGTCTCCTCAATCGCTGAATCTGCTTTGGATCCGTTTCCCAAACTTGAGGAGGAGGGGTGGGATCCTCAATACTCTTGGACACCGCCCTCGTTCTCGTTATTGCCGGTAGATCTCGAAAGCTTCGAGCGGTCGCGTGCTGATCAGGAAGGTTTCGATGCAGACGTGACTAAACTGTCGCTGCAGCGTGTCGAGGACAGCTCCATGACATTCGAAGAGCATGACGACAAACATTACCCGCCAGCTGGTTCGGCCCCTCAATCTACGTACACGACACCAGAACAGTCAGTGAAAACGGAGGATGTGAGATTCCAGGATCTGTATCCAACAAACCTGCAACCAAAGAAGCAGTGCAAACACGAACTTCCTGCAGCTACCGCTATCAAAAGTAAAGCTTCGACGAAGGTACCTCCAACGGAAAACCTGGAGTATGTTCCGGCTCTCTCACGTGCTGTCAACTACACGACGAAGAGCCCTCTGGCAAATTATCCTTCTACTGTCGAGACTGACGTCCCGTCACACGATGACGTGATATCGGAGACACGCGCTGCTACGCTGAAGATGATGAACGATCTCAACGACGCGAAGAATTCGTTCATCAAAGGTATCGGGGCTTCTGTCAAGAACGCCGCAAATGCACCCTCACATAGATCAGGGGTTGAAGGTGAATGGGAAGGCATTCACGATTCCAATACGGGGAGAGGTCCTCTAAGACGGATTTCCACGACCGAAGTTCACCCCGAAGCTCCTGAGCAAGAGCGCTCCAGCACATCAGATGCTTCTCAAGCAGACCGCCGTCTGGTATTCAATTCGCCCTGGAGTCATCTCGCGAATGCTGAGCCTGAAGGGCTTGATACCAACAACCTCACTGGGCTAGAGAGTGAGCTCGAAGTAGACGAAAAACGGGCAGCTCAAAAGAGCGTCATAATTGGCCATCACGAGTCTGGAGAACAAGATAGCGACATTAACAGAAGGTTGTTGTCTCCTCGCAACCGCCTTCTAGGATCAGCGGGGGCAGCGAGAGGCCGGACCGAATTTGTTTCTGATGGCTTGGGGGATGATGATACCAAGCAGCCACGCGCCGCGCACCAGATCACAGCTGCCATGTTGGCGAAGTACCATCTCCCTGCTATCGTTATGGGCCGCGGTGCTATGCCTGTCCGCGAAATCGTGGCACACCTCACCCAGTCACTGCCTGGCTTCTCTGAGCTAGCACCCGCAAAGGCGAGAAGACTTGTTGTCGAGGCGTTAGAGCATCGCCCTGGCGGCGGTATGCACGGCGAGGTCAAGTTTGAGAAGGTTGATTGGGGTAGGTGGAGTGCTGGTGGATTGTCACAGGTGGAAAATGGAGACCCCTCGCTTTCTGGCCAGGGCGAAAACAACGAAGCTCCGGGTACTAGCCGTGCATCTTCGACTGATCATGAGTTAGCAGATGCGCGGAAATTGCTCAGTCGACTTACAAGACGCTATGATATTAGCGACGACTTCTGGAAATCGTTGCCTGTGATCGAGGAGGACGAGTTCCACGAGAATGAACAGGCCAGACCGCCCGTCGCGGACCAACTACCCGACCCTCCGCCGATTTCCTCACCATTGCACCCTGAGAGACTTCAGATGGTGTTTCCCAGTCCACCACTGGTCCATGAAGATATCGTCGTGGATGAAAGTTGTATCTCTAATCAGGACATGGATATTACGGTTGGCAACCCGAATGCCCGCTCCGCTCTTGACTGCCGCAGATCTGATGGCACACAACGGCAAAGAGCTTTGCCAAGTGGTGAATCACCGCACAGTATAGAACAGTCCACCGATCCACGCAGTGATGGTGAAGAGTCGACTCACGGAGGTTCCCGTCCAGACGATGCGTCAGATGAAGAAGCACTTCCAAAGCATGATGCGACAGAGAAAACCGACGAGCGACTCCCAGAGTGTTGGATGTGCTGTCAGTGTCACATACGCCATCGCCTTGATAACGGTCAGTACTGTGCTGATTGCGACCATCACCTTTGCGGTGACTGTGACCTCATCAAACGAGACAGACCACTCATAATCAGATGGGAATCTCCTCATAAAGCAGATAACGCTATCATCAGGCAGCAGGAAGGCAATGGTATCACTGGCTCTCATTCGCCTGGCCTGTCGCTCCATCTTCAGGCTTGGTTTGACGCCCATCGCGACCATCCTTATCCAGATGCCAGAGAGAAGGCAGCTTTGGCAGAAGCCGCAGGAATCACCGTCAACAAAGTCAATAACTGGTCCATAAATGCCAAACGGCGATTCAGTGCGCAAAGACGCAAGGATGCGGAGGATGCTGTAAGACCAGAGGTCGTGGAACTGCCAGAACCGGCGTCTGCATCTGCAAGTGGAAGCAGGCGTAGTTCATTCGGCGTAGAGACAAGCGAGGTCAGGCAATACCAGACTACACCAGAGAACGACGAGCTCTGGCTTGATTTGTCAACCGTAAAAAGTATCTTCGAAGAGCAGCTGAAGGCATATCTTAGCGAGCACGGTGCAGCCGACGAGCCTTCCCTGGACATGTCAACCATTCAAAGCACCCTTGAGTGTTGGATTATGGTTCTCTGTGAAGAGCAATCTGTTGCCTTGGTTCGGCAATTTTGCCAGCAACCGTCCATTGTGAATTTGCTGGGACAAGTAGCAAATGGTTGTCAAGTCAAGATCTCGTCTACGCGGCGCCCGATCTCTGTTGAAGATTGGGAAGATGCGCATGAAGCGTCGACAGGTCTCGACAGCCCGGTTATAGGTGACCATTCTGCAGTGGCTAAGAGAGATGGTAGCACGGCAGATACCGGATCGAACGATCATGTGGAGGACTTGCCATCTTCTGCGTGGGAAACGCCCAAGACAAGGGAGGAACAGTCGCCCACAGACCTTCGTCATGGCATCCCTGACTTCGACGCTGTTGATGGACAAATTCGCGGTATTCTGGATTGGCTGAAGCCGAGAACTGGTCATTTTGATGGTGAAGATGAGCTTGCCGAAATGCTGCACACATTGCAAGGCGCCCTTGTCCAGCTTGGTGGCCGCAACCTGTTCACATTCCCCCTAGATCAAGTTACCGCGAGGATTTCGTATGCTCTTGCAGGGCTACGAAAAGAGCTTTTCACTCTGGATCGCCGCTTGCCAAAGCAAGTGTTCCTAGTCTCGAAGCCTGCTGGCTTGCCTCAAAGTTTGGAAGATCTGGGAATCGACTTGCATCGGCTACTGAAGGCTCTCGACGCAACTATTGGTGTTGTCGAGGCATTCGACGGACACTTCGGTATAAGCCCTTTCCCCCTTTGGCACTGGTCGTTATGGAACTCTTCGAATGAAAACGCGGATCGACCAGGAGCGAACATCCTGCACCCGAGAATGTATACCGATGATGAGTCTGACGGAGCTTCTGTTATCTCTCAAGTCGAGTCCGTTTTCTCCATAGCGTCTTTGCACTCAGCAGCGACCGGCCTCTCAGTAGCCAGCGGATTCAGTGCTGCACAGATAGAGACCGCTACGAAAGAGCTGCTGCACATCTTTCTGGATGATCAAGTTTTGGCTTCTCTATATACCGTTGCTGTTGAGCGTGTGGATATCGGTCCTGTACGATTGCAACGAAACATCGGGCGCCTCTTGAAGGCTTTCGCTCGTGATCTGCGGAACGAAGCTGAACAGGAGCTGGAGAAGTTGGCAGCGCGCCTAGTCTCCGCAAAACGTTATTACGTTGCGCAAGCCATTATCGACCGTTACGAAATCAGAGCTCCGTCAGAGCTTACATCACACCCTCAGTCACCACTTAGGTCTCAACAACGGGAAGACAGCTCAGACGAAGAGGAAGAAGAAGTAGATGAAGGGAGGATGGAAGAGCCTGTTGACGAAGATCTTATCGAGGACCTTCTGGCGTTTCGGCAGTTTCTGGCTGCTGGTGAAGCGTTTGAAAGATTCCGAAGACAATTGGAGGCCTTTGTCTTACCGAAGTTGACAGAAGTGAAGAATGAAACAACTGTAGGAGAACCCTCGACGAACATGGAATCAGCCCCAAATCCTGGAAGCAGACTTCCTGAGCAAGCTAAACAAAAGGTCCAACCAACGGTCTTAAGCAAGATTCAGAAGGCGACTGCACACTTAGTGTCTGCAGCAGGGCTGCTGGAACCACCTCTCGACTGCGGTTGGGTTAGGCTAAGATGGCAATGCGTAAGTGAATAAGCTATTCTGACTTGGTAGATCACGTACGACTGAAACTGACTCGTGATAAGAGGTGTGGGCAACAATTCTTTGGCGATGTGAAAGAGTTTCGTGCCAACGGGGTCAAAGAGCTCATCGAGAAGATGAGTCGCTCAACAGGCGCCAAAGTCACCGTTGTGCCCTACGACAGCACATCAACAAATCAAAATTGGGCACTCAAAGCCCCATCATGGGTACGAAAGCTTACTAGCACTTCCAAATTCGGGCAAGCAAAAGGTTCGAGCTCCACAGAGTACTTACCACAGCACAACGTTCCCGCACAATGTCCTCAATCGACATTGTCAACACCGACTTCCAACGATACAGTACCATCAAAGCCAAAGATACACCTTTTGTCTTGTACACATCGTACACAGCGCCGGAAATGCCTCCTTCAAGATCCCATCGATTCCGTATTCACGGATCGAGCTCTGTTCTGCTTCATGCAGCAGCAACTTCAGCGCAACCGAAGTCGGATTCGTAGCTTACTTTCGATGAGAAGTATTCAGGGCATGTTCTTCGTCAAGGTGGGTATTTCTCTCAGCAAAGTTGTTGCAGAGCTGACAAGATGGAAAGTTCCGACTGCGGATGGGCAACATGGTCGAAGTCCGAGACCACAATCCATGTTGTACCTCGACGAACCCAAATACGTGCGAATGCATACCACCAGTACCAAAGGTCGAACCATCGCCAACCGCAGAGTATCGCTGCACTCCAGCCGGTCCTCTCGCCACGTGGCCGCCAGTCCTGTCGCAGGATTTGATGCACATGCTCTCCTCACCAGAGTGCATCAACGAACAAGAGACATGGGTTCTTGATCAATTACCAAAGCGAACGGTTGGTGAACTCCAAGCAAGTGCTGGCCAACCAGCAGAAGGATGGGGTGTCTACTACCAGGAGGGGGTCGACTTTGATATGGTCATCGCGGTAGTGTTTGTTGTTTTCCTTCTGGCCAGCCTGCTTTTTGCTGTGTTGTGGACAAAGTTCGAGATGGATGTTCAGGGGGCGTTTGGTGTGAGCTCCTACATGATCACAGCTGCTGGAATCTTTCTGGCAATGGTGGCCAGTCGGGCGAAGAACTTTGGCTCATGAAGTGTGACTTTATTGCTGGCTTTATGTAATTGCTGACAACCAGTTTCCTGTCGATGTTGCGAATAATGAAGCGGTGTATGATATGGGATAAAGAGCAAATGATTACAAGGAAGAGCATTCAATATATTCGTGAATCTGGAGTGACTGGTGGAGGCCGACTAGCATCGTTGAGTACACAGAAGTCCACGCGGCATCTGTTGGCTTTCGCAGGCGTACTCAACGTCTTGAAATAAGGCCGATCCGTCATACCCCATGCTGCTTTGGTACAAGGCGCATATGTTTGTTGGCAGCCTTTGATTGGTCTGTTGCCCGCTGCTGGTGTGGCTGAGCCAAGCTCAGCCCACATGGTCGCTCAGCCTGGTAAGCTTCATACATCTTGCCTTTCTCCCACGCAAGGGACAACGAGTTTTGGACTACAACCTCTCTTCTCTTACTTCAAGCTATTTGTGTCCTTTCAAAACTTTCGGGATCATCATGTCCACTAACCTCGAGCCTCCTTCTGGCGATCCATCGAGTCGAGAGTCCAAGGTCGAACATCGTGGTGCGGATGTGTTGTTCTCAGACACAGACGTTCTCAACCCACGCTCGACTTCACAACTCGACGTCCGCGAGCATACCCATGTCGGATCCGCTACATCAATATCTCAGGAATCGGCTTCGTTCTTGGTTTTGTCAATGGAATGAAGAGCTACGAGGTCGTTCCAGAGACTGGAGTTATGGAGCGGTTCCATGCCATCTCTCAACCACTGACAACGGGTTTACGTAGTTTTTTGCGAAGCAAGAAAAGGCCGGACAATGCCGCCCTCACGATGAGGATGCTCGGAAAAACGGAGCAGAAGGCAACGCCTTGGATCGTAGTATCCTGCGATCCCAAAGCTTTGATAAGAGCGAGGAAATATTTTCAGAAAGTTTACATTCGCAGTCTCTATCAGGCACCTTACGATGTTAGATTCTGTCTAGTTGTGGTGGCTGCTGCACCTTCGATGGAAAGCTCATCTGAAGATGGATGGTTAAGCGCTGAGTCGATGTAATCTGAGTGGAGCCGTTCGAGTTCGCAAAGCCGGAAAGACCCAGAAGTAGGATCGTCAATCGATGCTCTACCATCTGGACCGCCTGCAACGGCAAGCACTTCTTCTGCGGTAGGAGATAACGAACTGGAATATGAGGCTGACTCGAGAGTCGGCATTCAAGGTGAGCCTTACACCATGCCCAGGATTGATCCGCTGAGCCTTTCAAAGGGTGGCGTGCCAGACAATGCTGCTGCTCAAGAGCTTGTCGAGAAGGTCGAACAGCTGACAAGGAGGATACTAGGGAGCTCTAGCTGCAAAAAACTCCGCATTGATACCGAGGCTGCTCGATGTATTTGTGAAGGAGTGGCGATTGCTCTCCTCTTAGGGTGCTTGAATTATCACCGCATTAGAGTAAACTCACAAGGTAGCAATACAGAGCATGTCCACCGAAAGCATGACTTAGGTGATTGACATCAATCTGCAGCGGCTCACACAGATTTCTAATTAGGCGTGGCAGTTCTATTGATTTGATCACCGCCTCAAAATAAATTCCTCTGTGGAAGGCCAGTGAATCGCCTTCTCCAACATGTCGTCCCTCTACACGCCCGGTCAGATTGATGACGCCAACCTGAACTACCACTACAGAGTGGTATTCGACGATGCTCGTGGTATATACTACCAGTTGGCGACGGGAGCACTAGGCTTTCCCCAAGGCTTCTGGATTCCGAGCGGTAAGCGCAACGAGCATCTCTTATAACAAGCCTCAGCTAACGGCCAGAAGCTCACAGCAAGCTACTTCTGCACCCGCAGTCTCTTCAGAACCCGCTTCATCGTCTGCAGTGCCAGCACCGTCCAGTTACCGGACTAAGGTGGTATCGACTTTTCGAATCGTGGCACACACCATGGGACCTTTGGCGCCCGGCGCATCCATCAGCCAGAACCATTGGACGATATATCTGCTCGTCCAGGGCGGTTCAGTACAGCTGAATATGAAGACAAACACAGATCTGCACTCCCGCCGAGGGATTTTTTTGGTTAAAGAGCATGCCTATTCGGAATCGAACATGGCTGTGTGTTTCTTCGATTTCCCAGCCGCACCGAGTGTCACGGTTGGGTGGGTCGAAAGCGAGATCAGGTAATTGTATTTTGAAATTCACAATATAAATTTTTAAAAGTTTGGACTAGTATAGAATCCCATACAGACCGCATCGGTGGTTTAGTGGTAAAATTAGCCGTTGCCATCCTTCACAGGACAGTTTCGGCTAGCCCCGGGTTCGATTCCCGGCCGATGCAATCTTTTTTTTGTTGTTGCTGCTCGTGATGGTGATACGCAAGAGCTACTTTTTTGTGAGGCATAGCTTACAAAACTTCTATCTACCATAGCGACCGTCGCCTCGCTTCACCGTAGTCAACTGCTCAAGACGGATCGATGTCCCCCGCTTGTCTTCTTATCAGCACCTGCCTACGTGCAGCGCACTTGCTCGGCCCCGTAATTATATCACGAGTGCCTACAATTCGCAAGCCCACAGCCTTTTCCTCGAAACACATCATTCCGCGGTCGGTTTCTACCTGGATCACCAGAGTCTGACACGAGGCGCCAGAATGTATCCACTTGGCACCAAAATGGGGATTCGTCATCTACCGTTGCGACTACCGAGCCGATAAGCCTGGAATAAGTTCGTTACAATTGGAAAGACATGATCATTAAGGACACAATATCTTTCTACAAAGACGGGCTTAGTCTGGCGAAACAACTCTACATGACAATCAGAGAAGACCGCATGACTCTTGACGGAGCCAGTGCAAAGACAGTGCGAGCGCAGCACCTGGCGTGGACTAAATCAGACGAAGCTTTCCAACGGGCTTTAAAGCAGGACAGGTGGAGTATGGAGCATCGTTCGCTTTCCTGGCCTCGCTACGATTTCTGCATACACGTTGATGCAGAAGCGCTCGACTCATGCTTTCTATATCTTGCGCTGCTGGAAGAGAAGAAGATGTATCGGAATGAAGAACGGGATAGAGCCTTGGAGACAGCTCCCTTCGTCAAAATTGTTACTTGTCAGGTCATTCCTGAATACGACGAGCTGCAGGAACTGGTGGATGACGTGTATGAGAGACACGGCGTTTCAACGAAAGTGGACTTTCCGTCTGTGATGCCGAGCTATTACGCTGTTATCGATACCTGATTCTTTGATGAGTGGGCGAATGGCATGGACTGCGATCAAGATGGGATTGTTCAGTTCCAGGATGTGCCTCTAAGACACAAGGCATTATTAGGGCCTGCCCTTGGATTGTTGTGATGCCATGAGGCTTGTCCTGGATTTGTGAGATTGTATGTATGGTGTGGACATCCACAACGTTGCAAGCGACGTCAATGGTCGTTCTCTCTGCGCTCTGTTGGCTACGGGCAGACTCATTAATTCCGCGGCGACCTTATCTCGATGCAACCTCGAGGAGGAAGTAGCAACAGATGAGGGATGTGGCCCTCGCGAATATTGGTCGCCAAAGATCTCATACATTTTCTTTTCCGCTCTTTACGTCCGCGATCTCAATCCATATCGGAGCTGATGCAGGAAGAAGTTGTGACCGAGAGATGGGAGGCTGTGTAGACACAGCCACCATATCGATCAGACGTACTGTGGTGGTTGAGTCGTCGCACAGCATTTCAAAAGCACCTTCAGGGCGAATGACAAGCATTTGCCAAGGCGCCTTATTACTTCGGCCCGTAGTGTGGATCTAGCGGGTCTGGAATCTCGCGAAACCGCACCATCAGCCGTGTTCATCTCCTGAGGGTAAGACTCCACCCTGGACTAGCGTTACCCCTCAGCCCTCGCGTCGCGCGCTTAGCCCCAGCTAGCGCGTAACT
>NW_022985420.1:44828-78954 GCF_010093625.1 Macroventuria anomochaeta | reverse complement strand
ATATGACTACAACAGCCATAAAGAGGCGTCCATCATCTGCGGCCAGTAGGGAGGGGAATGAACTTTGCATATTTCATCGGGTATCCTCTCTCAAATGACTAAAAGCCATCCAGAAGTATAGATTTACTCTTCGTGTAGCCATTAGTAGCAGCACTAACTGTAAAGAACCCAAGCACCGCACAGCATCGGTACCGGTATTTCTCTCCCCAAAGTCAACCTGGAGCTCGTCTGAGTCGGTTGAATTACGCCACGATTCGTTATGTTCAAATGTGTGAAACGACTTCGTCAACAGACATGTCAACCAACTACCCAATTGGACCCAGCCAACTAGGGGCTGGCCCAATAGACCCTCTGACCCGCAAGAACACACGAAATCTTCCCTTGCTCTACCACAATCCGATTGTTCAGTATTTCTGGTGTGGATTATCTGTTTTGATGGAATACTGCGCTAAGTTGCTATCTAGCTAGGAGAACACGACGATATACCTGACCTGAAACATGCTAGTCCAAGATAGTCTGATGTGTGCAACCTCCAGGCTGACTAATACCGTAACATCTTCTCTTTCCCATGTATGCGTCTGGGCGCAGGGGCGAGGGACATCGATATGATGAGTTACTCGTTGGTTAAGACATTTCCTGAAGATGATTCAAAGTCGAAGGTTATGCCGCCTTGGAGCCTAAGGAGGCATTTCATCGGGTTGCGGAGTGCTTCAGAAGCTTGCTGCGCCCTCGTAAGAAGCAGCTGAGTAAAGGCTATATCAATGAGAATAGGGAGAAATCGCCGAAAACAAGTGTATCGCACGTTGCTGCTCTTAAGAAGAAATAGGGGCACAAGGCCGCTAACGAAAGCTGCTCGCAATGTTTTGGTGTTCAATAGGAGGCAAAAACACAGCAACAGCTATTCGCGAGTGGTGATCGACCCCAACATTATGTTTTTAGTGCTTTGCTTGATTAGATTTAAGCAATTAGAAAGCCTTGCCTGTAGAGAATCACACTCCGAATGATCATCATGATACTCTCTAAATTGCTTGTACGCTCACAATCGAAGATAACAGATACAGTAAGTAACCGATATCAGTTCAGACACTAGCGACCAATCGCATTGAGTTGAGTGCTGTCGCTCGGGCATTTGCAGAAGGTGCTCTCACAGCGATGCGGGGAGACTACACATCACAGCACCAGCTTGCCCGCACTATGGCCTGCTCACAAGGCAGCCTGTCAGGGTTGCTCAAGCATATAGAGCAGAAGGCAAGCAATCATACGGTAGCTCTATGGGATGAGATACTTTATGAGAACGATCTGGGACGTGGCAGGAGCAAGCTGTTTACGCGTTAACAGAAGGAACTCATCATCAACATCGCTACAGCATCACGCAACGCACGTGAGAAGGAGCCATGGCTCGCTATTGCAGATGGCAATTTCAAAGACGTTGTACCTAAAATAAGCGTTACAACGTTTGAGAACGTCATGTATGAGGCTGGGTATGCCCGGAGGCGTCTGTTGAAGTGGTGCCTTAAGCGAAGCTCGTAGACACTATTCGATTGGTTCTCGGGATGAGCAGAGGTACAAAAAGCCGTCAGGGGTTGGTGACTATCGGTCGGGCCTGTAATAGCCTTTGTAACAGTCGGGTAGTTGTCTAGTTAAAGACCGTGGCGACTGGGAGCAATGAGTAGTACAGAGTATACTGTCTAACTCGAGAGCGGGTGAGATTCCAATAACAAAGTTGATTGACGAGGTTGAACACAATGCCATAAGGGCAGCTTGTCTACTTGCTATATACTTGAGCAGGAGGATTGCTCAGATCGCTCGGTACTGAGTATACTGATCGTACCGAGTATACTAATCGTATCGAGTATACTGCTCGTACCGAGTATACTGACGCGGCCTAACTGCTCGAGTTGCTCGAGTTGCTCGGCTGAGATTGATGATCATACTGAGTATCGCCGACGCGGCCTCACTGCTCGGTTTGATCGATACTAAGAGTGTTGATCATACTGAGTATCGCCGACGCGGCCGCACTGCTCGGGTCAATCGATACTACAGTTCCTCGGCCCCTCTCGTATCGTTGCGTAGCCCTGTTCGTTCAGTGTTGTTGCGGGCTGCCCTTTGGTCGTAACAGGCTGTTGCAAGAAGTACAGCTGTCAGGTGGGGCAAGTTGCCAGGATACACAAAGCTCTGCATGTAACCGCACAATCATGCACCCTGAGAACTTGAACATGAACATAACAATCATCAATCAATCAATTCTGAACAACCCTTTCATCTGACAGATAGAGCTTTAAGAAACGTTGGGCACTGCTTAATCGCTCTCAATTCTCAAAAGTTGACGTCTGCTATACTAAGATGTCTGTGCGTCGGAACACCCGCAAGTCACGGGGGACTGGTATTTCGTTAACGATAATAGCGCGGAAGAGCCAACTGGCCCGCGATTTTGGAACACGTCACGGCGCTGGTAGCCTCCTTCTTTCACCCACACCACTGCGCTCTCAATTCGCTCGTCTTTATGCGGATCGGTCCGCGGGCCTGCCAGGTGATGGTGAGATGTCAAACAACCTTGCAATAATGAGGGAGCATGTTTCCCGTTATGGTCACGACCCCACAGCCTGCTCTTCCCCAGTCGTTCTGCGCAGCCCAACCACATGTTTGCCCGCAAAGAGCTGTCACCAAGCTACCGAATGCAATCCCGGCATGCCGAACGGGATGTTGTCCGGGGCTGCGACTTGAGATGCATGCCGTTCGTCTGCCTGATCTTGGTCGTTCTTCCACCACCCGTGCGAGCTGAGTGGCTGTGTTTCATCATCAGGCAAAAAGTTGGCGAACGTCACATGAAGCCTGCAATCTCCGCCTTGCTCTAGTCCCAAGAATTTGTCCTTTTCCGAGGGCGCAGCCCATCTTCTGGTTGGACGACGTAACCGGTGAGAAAGTCGTTGCTGAAGGACCTCTCACGCCAAGATTGCAAACACCTGTTTGATTCCTCACACGCGCACCACGCTGGCCCCGCCACCGTTGCAGTCGAGAGGCTAGCGCAGGTAGTCGAGCATCCCCGAGCAAATGGAGGTCCTTCAGGCTGTGGCTGGCTGTGAGCGTTGTTTAAGTGGGCGATGATAACGAACTCCTGACTCAAAGCTGATGTACTAGGATACGTCATTGCAGAGACGACCCAGCAGGCCTTTGACTACAGTGCATGCAGGTACACGTGAAACGAGTATGAATAGAACTGAGGCTCTAAAAGTTCTATTAGGTACGGACAATGCCAGCCTGTGGAATATGTGAGCATCCTTTTTCCAAGCATCACCTAGCAGAACCAACCTTACGTGCACCATTTATCGACTGCTGCTGGTAGCAGCTTCCCTACGAAGTTTCCTCGTTCTTACAAGCCATGACTAGCGCTGGGGCGGGGGCAGCCTCGCAGATCCACTGGGCGCAAGTCCGCAATAACGAAAAGTACGAACTGCCCAGCCTTCTCGCATTGTTCTATCTGCTAACAGCATCAGTCTCGGTCATGTCTCAAAATATCCCTTGAACCGAGTTACAGAGCAGCACGCTGCTCACTTCTACAGTCGACAACACCTACCGATCGAAGAAGATGTCTTCATTCGCGGCGTCCTCGCGCTTCGATCACAAGACGATATTGAAAGCGAGTTTCGAAAGTTACTTCGTGCTGGTCAATGGGGGCAGAATACGAGACTGAGAATCGGTGAACACAGATACTCCAGAATCGAGACTGAGGTTCTGTACAATGCTTGGATGAGTGGCAAAAGAGAGACTCTGTGGAATCTATCAAGGCTGCATCGACTTTTGATAGTTGCCTGCATATACGCTGCGATGACTCAGTGGGTTCATGCGTGTCCCCCGTCATGAAAGAATGCTAACATCATATTAGGGGTTGGGATCAAGCAGCTATGGCCGGTACAGTTCCAGTCTTGCATTTCGAAGATTCGTGGCTGACTTTGCTCTAGGTGCTGCGATTGAAGTCATGAACAACCTGGGCAAATCCACTGTCACAGGTCCCTCCTCCGGAACCGCCAAACGAACGACCAACTCCAACGTCGACCTCGACAAGAATACCTGGCTTCTTGGAGTCACCGTTGGTGTTCCATTCTTTGCTGGTGCCGTGTTGGGCTTGATCATCACCGATCCTATCACCAGATTTCTAGGGTTTGGTCGGCGAGGTGCGATCTGCATCGCGGGTGTCTTCAGTCTCATCTCGGTTGTTGGTTCAGCTGCTGTACATAAATGGGAACATCTTCTCGGTTTCAGAATACTACTCGGCGCTGGCATGGCGGGCAAGGCATCGATCGTCCCTATACTCCTGTCAGAAACGTCCCCCAAGAATGTGCGCGGCGTTCTTCTCGTCTGCTGGCAGCTGTTTGTGGCCTTTGGATTGGCTGCTGGATCTGTCGCCAACCTGAGTGTATATCGTCTCAATATTCAATCGAGCTGGCGGTACATGTTCGTTGCAGCATTTCTGCCAGCTCTTCTCCTACTCTCGTTAATTCTGTTCTCGCCCGGTAAGTCTGAATTCAAGGACCCACCATGGCGTAACTGAGGCTGACCGATACAGAATCACCACGCTGGCTTCTAAAGGAGAGCGGGGCAGCCAAAAGTCAAAGTGGAGACACAGCGCAGAGTCAAAAGCTTATCCGAGACGCCTACCTATCACTGATCGATTTGCGGGGCGAACCTAGCCCGATACTAGCTGCTGGCGAAATCTACTTGATGCACACGCGGCTCATTGATGAGCAACACCGGCTCAAGGACGAATTAGCCAGGACTAGACCAACGACATTACCAGACGAAGGGCCAAGGGCTGAAAGTCGACTTGTGGGTGAAATAGAACACATTGGATGGTGGCCAAGAGTCAAACTAATGTTTCTCTACCCCGGCTTTACAAGACGAGCCCATCTAGCTGCAGCCGCGGTCATGATATCGCAACAGCTGTGCGGTATCAACCTGTTAGCTTTCCTAGCTGACAGGTTCTTCCGAGACTCCATCATTCACCATACCCAAAACACTACACCGGATGAGAACATGCAGTTGCTAGGCACCTCATTCGGCTTCATGTTTCTCAACTTCTCGGCGACCACCATTGCACTGTTTCAAATCGACAAACCCAACGGAAGGCGCACGCTCCTCAACTGGTCTTTCCCCGGCATGGCAATATCTTTGTTAGGATCTGCCCTGGTACTCACAAAGCCGGGTGAGCGTACCGCAGGCGTCATTGCGGGACACTTCATCTTCCTGGCGCTCTTCATGATCGCATACTCCGCAGGAGAAGGCCCCGCAGCTTTCGTCATATCAGCAGAAGTTTTCCCGCTCGTGAACAGGGAACTTGGAATGAGCCTCGCCGTGTTTTGGAATTTCATGGGCGCGGGTGTTCTGGCTGTGATCGCTCCGTGGCTGTTGAAGGAGCTTGGCCAATTCGGAGTGCTCTTGCTCTTTTCTGGAACCAATCTGTTCGCATGGTTCCTCTGTTCTTGGCTTATTCCGGATACTGGCATCGAAGCTCTGGAGGATGTTTTTGACCGACTTGATATCACGACATGGTTTATGTTCAGGTACACAGTGTGGAAAATACTGTGGAGGGTTACCAAGCCCTTACACTGGTGCCTTAACTTCAAAACCACAACATGGTCCGAGGCTGGTTTTGGGCGGAAGCCTGGATCACCCAGGGATGAGTTTGATGAGTCGAAGCCGAACACTCAGCATACTGATGGGGATACTGCATCACAACCCGAACAATACGAGATGGATGGGCCACTTATCACAAATGGTCACGCAGCTGGGGGGGTTTAATTCTCGGGGGCGAAGGAAAATTGTCGCTCTGGAGTATCCGGACCAAGCCTGTGGAGTGCGCAGTCTACACCATTTCCATCTCCGAGGTGTTGTCTGTCGACTTGTCGTATTGAAGTGAACTGCTTTCCTCTTCCAGGTAGCTTCTCCGGTACGTCTGCATCCTCCATCTCCAGCAAGCCAAGGTCATGACGGTAAGGGGAACCGAGATGACGAAATAGAGCCATAGTTGTTTCGACACTAAGAGGTTGCGGGACTCAGAGTCGAAGTCCACAAGGTTCATACCGAACATAGTCTGTCAATAGCTCAGCATTCGTCGTAAATTCTAATGTAATGATAAACTCACGGCAACAAACGAGAAGGGCAAATAGAACGAAGTCACGAGTGTGATAGCTCTAATCGCAACAGAGTCCTCGCGAGCTGACCTGGCCATCTGGAATGTATTCTGACTCTGACCCTTAGCGAGCTGCTGGAAGCCCAAGTTCAGCGAGTCCAACACTGATTGCGCAGTCAGTTGAGCCCGTTTCTGAAGATATACGCTCCGGTTCCTATACGACATAGCTTCTTTCCGGAGTTCCTCGAAGCTGTGGTGTATTGCTAAGCGTGCGTCTTTGTTGTTATCACCTTTTTTCGACAAATGATCTCCAGCTCGTTGTAGGTCGTGGACCAGCTCGTCAAACGACGTCAACAGAGGCTCCACCGGTAGGATTCGCTTTTCGATCGCACGGACTTCTTTGAGAGTATCAAAAGTGACCAGTGGTTCTTCCAGAACAGTGCAGGCTGGCTTCATATCCTTCTCATTTGTCAGTACAGTCCCGAACAGCTCCGCGGAGATTTTACCAGTTTCAAGAGCAAAGCTTCATGATCTTCCAGGTAATCTCGCCAGGACTCGAGATGACTTGATATCAACATCGTGTGTATTATCGTCGGAGTTGAGAGTATCGTAGATCTGACTGATGATTGTTGTAGCATCTTGCGCAAGTACTGGCTGAAACGTGCGATTGGACTCGGATTCACGATCACCAATGTGGACCTGAAGTCTTTTATGTTGTAGACATGGTAGACGCCTGTGTGCCGGATGACCCATGGGTTACCAGACTTCACTTCTTTCTTCTCGGGATATTTGTAGACCCAGCCGAGCTCTGTTGCTTCCCGTCAGCTAAGATGAGATGCACGTAAACGGGTTACTGGCCGGATTGATCGGTGGTGAACACCGCCCGCGAGGTGCCGGCATAAGCTTCTTCAGTCGGCAGGTATCGTGCATGAAAGCTGCCAAGGGTCTTTAAAAAGCCGCAGCCAATTTTGTAATGATTCATCAGGGTAGCGATCATGTCCTGACTTGCATTGAGAGGCGCCCATGTATGCTGTTGATGAAGATAACTGAATATCATACTTAGTCACAACAGATACTAGCTCAGAAGATACCTACTAGATATCTACCCCACTACCAAGACTATTTCGTCTAGCGTTGCGAAGGTGATTTGACAACTGTAACGCGTCTGTGAAAGCAAATGTGTTCGGGTCGTGCGATGCATCAGACCCCAGTTCCATCAGCTCAACCAGATGCTTCTCCTTACGTTTGGAGAACATTCGAGTATTGTCCAGGACATGCGATCGTAGCTGCGTTGTTGATAGAGCAAGTGAACGTACATCACTTGGATCGTGACTGTCGGGACCATTGGTGAACATTGCGGCGGGGACGGATTGGCTCTGTAAGTTGTGGGGAGGGGTACAAATTCTCGGAACTTAAAACGCAACCCAACTTTCGCTCAACTACGTGCTTATATAGCTCAGTATGCACAGCCGAAATGTCGTCAGGCTGTGACAATGGGTCCCTGATCTGCCCCATCAGGCTGACAAGATGCCTCAGTCTTGCGCTTCGCTGCAAGTGTACTCCGTTAGCACACACCGGTCGCGATGTCATCAGTTGTGTCTGCTCACATCCACTCGTCCTGCAGGCGTTAGTGGGACCTTTGAAGCTTGATGCGTGGGTAAGCCACTCACGTCTGTGAGTTCTCTGGGAGCCTCGAATGTAAAGAACCCATCTTTGACCTCGCTAATTCGGAAGTTCTTGCAGTTAGGGAATGTCGCCTGAAGGAACCTTAACAGCCCTCTTCGACTGTAATAGCGATCGTTCGCCTGCAGTCGGACCATAGTGGAGGAAAATCGGGATGTAATCTTGTCGGTGCCGCGAGCCTCACACGGCGTTATATACCACTGTAACCACGTTGTACAGAGGCGTGATGTAGATAACAGAAATGAAGTCCGGCGGCTATGTGCTGGCGAAACCATTCGAGAAATAACCCCCAAGGACTGTTGCCTTGTGAACGCTGGTGCATGCATTCGATGCGCGGAGTGGCATCGTAATTGGTACAGTGTCCATACAGCCGTGCAGCTGCAGCGCAAACTTGCAGGAGCCCGGCCCTGCAACTGGTGTTTTTGTCACATGGGTGGTTGCCTCGCGGGACCGCCCCCGCCTTCCAAGGCTGCCCGATCCCATCGCCGTTGACATCACACGAATGGCCTCCGCCAAGCGAACAACAACAGGCCCCGTGTACCTCCACGCGCGGGAAGTGCACCATCGCGCGTTGCAAGTTCCACCGGATACATGCCGGAGCTTGAGACTCGAGCGCACGCTGTCGTGTATCAAGGCTGCATGATCAGGCCGTCGATCTCTCCAGAATCGCCTAGATTCAATGACCGCACTGCGGAGGCCTTCATCACCGCGCTCGAGCACATCGTCCCGGCGCCCTCGCGACATTTTCGAACAGCACCTCTCGGAAGAAATCAGAGCACGGATCGAATCCACCATAGTAGGAGTTCCAGATAACGAAACCCAGATACGGCGTTTCTTACCCAAAGGTGATCTCGCGGCCATACTGAGCGTACAAGCACTCAGGCCGTACCTGAGGGAACTACTCGGCGAAAGCACCGACAACCTTGTCGACAATGCCCTCGATGCGATAGTTGGAGATTCAACACGTGATGGATCTTCAAGAAGAGCCCTGCTTGCGCTCTTTCTTTATCACAGGCGTGCAGGATTGCTCTCTCTTTTCAGGGACTGGCTGCTATCACGCCAAGATGATTTTCCCTCTGATGGACACCTGCCCTTCAGCCAGCACAGCCTAGAACAGGCTAGAATACCATCCCAATATCACGACTACATTAAAGATTATCAGAACATATTTATTCCAGTCACAATTAAACAGAACATTTACCAGACATTCAAATCAAAGGAACGATTGCCCTACATCGGTGCACCTTTGGCTGTTCAAGATGGATCATCGGGAACTGTCTATACGAGAAAAGTCGCACCACGTCACTGGGAGGAGAAGCTCGACAACGGCCGTTATACACCGGCGGAAACAACGAAACCAACAGTTTTAGCTCTGAAGGTCTTTAGCGGTGGACGTACCGGGCAAGATGCTCAGACGAACTTCGAGATCGAGCGCAGCATGCTAGAGGATCTCCGCAATAGCAACTTCGCTCACAGGATGATATTGTTAGATTGGGGGAGCTTCATCATCCAAGATGAGGAAGCTCGAGTGATTCAGCACTGTTTGATATTCGAGTGTGCGACCTACACCCTCGAAGAGTTCCTCGTCGGCGCACAAGTAGCGCGGACGCCCTGGACCGGGAGTTTGTTACTTGCAAAGGTTGTCGATATCGTGCAGGCGTTAGCGTGCTTACACGACAACTTCGACACCTTGCATCTCGACATCAAACCCGACAACATCCTGGTTTTCGATAGACTACGCAGTCAATCAGACGACGGCAGTTTGAGTGAAGCTAAATTCGAGTGGAAGATCAGCGACTTCGGCCTGGCTCGCAAGCGCAATGCAAAGGAACGAACAGGCCCCTTATACGATGCGAATCGCTCAGCATCTCACTCTGGCTCGCTACTCGCAACAAGGCCTGCGGGCAGGTTTCAGGCTCCGGAGGTTCAGCAGCAGGGATCCAGCAAAGCAAGCCGAAGCAGCGATGTGTGGTCGATGGGATGTGTCATCCTCATGGTATTGGGTTTAGTAGTGGACAGTCCAGCAAGAGTGTTAAATTTGTTAGGCCGTTTGCGAGTGGAATTCCAAGACGCAGGGGGGATCGACAGCTTGTTCTATGTAACAAGCGACTCAATTCCGTGGAGATACGTGACACGGTGGGAGTTCTATTGCTACGATTACCTGGACAAGCACAAGCCGGTCCCCGGAGTCATTCCTGATGCACGACAGACTCAAGCAGCGGTGCACCCCGAGGTTGTGGAATGGTCCAACGAGTTGTTTCGCTACTGTCACGACAAACCAGAGCAGGCAGTCTTGAAGGAAGCGCTAGGGGTTGTATTCCTGCGCATCCTTTTGATCGAACGGCATTCTCGGATTGAGGCGTATCCCCTGAGCAAGCTTCTTGCCCATGTAAGGGACCGTTGGATCAAGATGGAAGAGCCTCCCGAAGGTCCCAACGAATGTGTGATAGAGCCTGAGAGCCCACAGACCCCGGCCTCTGTCCAGGAGAGAGATAGCATCCAAGACGAAGAGAACTCCACGCGCCATGCGCGGCCTTCATCGATTGGTGGCACCAGTCAACAGCAAGCATCGTTCGAGCACCAGATTGCCTATAGGCAGAGGGCAAACGGCTCAATCAGCGAAGTACCTGCCCACCAACGAGCAACAATAGTTCAGACTCAAGCTACCGGGCTTTCTATTGGAGGAAGTCAACCCAACGATGAAACGCTTGATTGGCAACAGCAACATGTGTCAGACCTTGTTGTTGAGCCCGTTCAGCAGAGTCCAGTGCAAAGACCTGCTGCTCAGAGTCCTGTTGCTCAAAGTCTTGTTGCTCAACGCTCCGTGTCTCAAAGTTCCGCAGGTCAAAGTCCTGTGGCTCAAAGTCCGGTGGCTCAAAGTCCCAGTGCAGAATTGACACAAGATCCCTCACACCATTCCAAACTGTGCTCGGCGATCACGCAAATGGGTTCCGCCAGTCCACAGGAAGACCCTAGGTCATGGGAAGGCATCCAAGACGAGCTGAGAAGGGACAATGACCAAGTAAGAAGATCTTGCCCCCAACCTAATTGCCAAAGGCACCCTATCCATGTGGCCATACGCAACAAGTCGTACGCGGCTCTCCGCGCGCTACTCATGATCGCTGATTCAGAGGTCCTGGATATTCGCTGTCCTGGTTGTGGGGACCGTACTGCTTTAGAGGAAGCATGCGAAAGGCCCGGGGATGCAAAAGCACTAAAATGTTTCAAACCTCATCTGAGCAAGTTTCGAGTCACTAGAGAGTTTTACGATAACCATAAGAACTCTTTAAGTCGATATGCAAGGGAAGCTCTGAAAGAATTACATCAGGTTCCAGTGCCACGACCGACAGGAGGGAATCTGCTCCGGAGAGTCTTCACGAGCAAATCCACCTGAAGCGAGGCTTGGCAAGTTGGAGAGATATCTTTGTTCAACGCATTAGGCCTGCAGTCAGCAATGAGATAGCTGCATGAATCTCAATTGTCATACCTCAAGGTCGCCGAAAGTAATGTGAGTATCAGGTGGGAATGTGCTGAGTACTGCCCGCTTTCGAGCACACTTCAGGGTCTATCTGAAGGTCCACAGTCGTCGAAAAGCGTTTCAACTATAGAGATGTTCGCAAACAGGTGTGCACAAGTATCTGGAACCTCTGTGCCTTTGCCAAGACATGTCAGTTCCGGCAGAGTTCTTTCAATACTAGCGCTGCTGTGTGCAACATAGGTGGATGGACAATTGCTCGATCTCTCATTGACCTCTCTCAAAGTATGTTACAAGGTCTGCAGTCTCGCTGCTTGGTGAGTCTCTTCATGAAGGCCTTGGCCCTAGTGAAAAAACAATGAGGCAGAAATAGATGCTCGATTGGATGCAACCATTCTTGTTCCCATTGCTCCAATATTGGGCAAAAGAAAAGACCTGGCAAAAACATACAACAGAGGGTATTCGCTAGTGGTCACCCACCTAACTACTAATTGAAACATCTGTAATTGGTATTTTGATGTAGATTAATCTGTATTATACTTAGGACGCTAATAATGTACTAAACAAGCGGAGGAATCTGATTGTTGCGTTAGCCGCTGGGATTATAAAGTAATATTACCACTCAGATGCGGGGCACCTCGTAGCCCGCCTGACAGTATATGCTTGTTGACATCTTGAGTATGTACTTGTTATTCCATAACTATACCGTTAGATAGAATCAAATGCAAGCATTATACCATGTTTTAATCTCGCATTTAGTTGTAGTAACCTAGCCTGTGCCTCTTGCGAGCTTCTACCACACTTTAGTTGGCCTGCAGCTGCCTTCGTTTAGATCCTAAATCTGTTGACTCCACCTACTGTACCTACACGCTTACATTGTTTATTGACACTTGACCTAAACAACCTGTTTGGCAAACATTTTTTTGGGTCATCCTTTGCGTCTTCACCCACACCGATGTCGAAAGCGACGTCTCTTGACGCGAGCCACGATTCATAAGCGGTCATGCAAGGCTGCAGCGGTGCGTCATCATCAGCCGCACAACTCGCAGCCTGGCAGCTGCATACAAGTTGTACCAGACCTCGCAACGCAACCCATCGACTCCAATACAACAGGCTCTGAGCTCGGAACGCACTGCGATTTCTCTCGACAACCGTTTCATGCATAGCTTTGCGACCGATCCGTTGTGGAAGTACCTGTCAAACTCATTGGACTGGTGTCATCGACCGTAACGGTGGTCGTTACAACGCAGTATGATCTTCGATTATGAAGCTGAGATGAATCGAGTGAGCTCCGTTCAAGCGTTTGAGATGAAAGCTCGGGGTGGTACGAGCGGCCCTTACGTGTGGGGCATGAACGCGAAATGGAAACATGTGAGGACTGTCTTGGATCCAACTTGGAGATGTCCATACTGTGGTTTTCTGAGCTTTGGTTACAGTGATATTGAGCAATTGCAGAAAGGAGTACGCGCTGGGCGACATTGCTGCAATATTGTATTGGAAGCTGTTCGTGCATGGCATCGGCATGGAACTGGATCGCTCGATGGAGTGCACATCTTCGCTTGGGAGTTGGGTTATGCTGACACAAGTGAGGAATCCGTCGGTTGCAGCATCCTGTTGAGATGGCCACATGAAGAGGGTGGGAAAGACATCTGGACGCCCTCATATGACACGACCATCAATATCTTCAAATCCGGCAAGTCGACCTTCTCAAGTGTTGATGACTCTTGATGACCAGCGACTGACATATTCATAAAGGTCCAGTCATCGATGCGATAGACTTTGTGTCTGGTGTTCCCTTCATCGAACGATCAAGGCCGTCAGGTGACAGCAGCTCTGAGCAAGCCATCCGTTCCATCAAGCGGTGGATTAGCAATTGCTCAAACCAACATCATCGCTACTGCTCTGTAAAGACAAAGAGCCAGCTACCCAAACGAGTCCTCGAACTCACCGAGGGTAGCTTTCATCTCCGCGAGAATCTGAATAATGAAGAGATGTACGCTTGTCTCAGCCATTGCTGGGGTTCGACGGGGCCGTCCTTCACGCTGACTAAGGATACCTTCGAGCTTCTGAAAGCTGGTATGTCATCTGCGGAGCTCCCACGTACCTTCAGAGAAGCAATCGAGCTGTGTTTGCGGTTAGGTATTCGCTACCTCTGGATTGACGCCTTATGTAAGCGAAGCCGATTCTGCAAGTACGGATTTGTTAACAGACTGTGCAGGTATCATACAGCAGGATAAAGATGACTGGAAAGAAGCCGCTGCAACTATGGCGAGTATCTACGAGAATGCCTTCGTCACCATCGCTGCAACAAGATCGAGCGATAGTGAGGGTGGCTGCTTTTCTAGATTACAAGGATTCAGTCAAGCGACACGGTTAGAATCATCTGGCTTGTATGCCTGCAAACGCCGCCCAGATGACTTTCCACGAGCGAGCTACTCCCTTCTTTCGGAAAAGGGGCTGTGGCCGTTGCTATGCCGTGCCTGGGTGTTTCAAGAGCGACTCCTCTCGACACGAGTTATCCACTTCACTGACTACCAGGTGGTTTGGGAATGCCAGTCGATGCAAGAATCCGAAACTGGCGACGTCAGTGACAAATGGATGAAAGACGACTGGAAGTTGAACAGCCGAAGTTCATCCTCGGGACCAGTCGAATACCCATTCAAGTTTCCTCACAAAGATAGCAATCTTGCCTGGCAGCGTGCGGTCGCACAATACTCGCATCTCCAGCTTACATACGTTAGTGACCGACTGCCAGCAATCGCTGCAATCGTCCAGCGAACTATGAGAATTCGGAAGGATGATACTTACATTGCTGGCATGTGGAGGAGCTCTCTACTACACGATTCTGCATGGCATCGTATTGAGCACGGCGAGAATCTCAAACGACCCGATAA
Organism: Macroventuria anomochaeta; assembly: GCF_010093625.1. Taxonomy (NCBI): domain Eukaryota; kingdom Fungi; phylum Ascomycota; class Dothideomycetes; order Pleosporales; family Didymellaceae; genus Macroventuria; species Macroventuria anomochaeta. The sequence goes on along the minus strand of NW_022985420.1, from coordinate 64,775 downwards.
TACAGCGCCTACATGGTCTTGGGCGTCTGTTCCTGGAGCTGTTGGATTCTATGAGGTCTCCCTTCTTCCTTCAACAGAACTGCTCAACGTCCAATACACAGCGATTGGTCCAGCTCACGTTGGTGAAGTTTGTAATGCGAGGGTGTCGCTGAGAGGATTAACGCTTACCGCCGCGCTGCAGCATGCTGGCATCACACACCGGGGCAGCGAGCGGGACACAATCCTTTACAATCTGAAGCCCAGTTTGCCGACCGGTTATGGGCATTTAAAGCCAATTCTGTGGAGATTTATACCAGATTTCGGCTTGAGTCTAGGTGAACGGCCAGTGAACCTCGACAACTCCTTCTCTATCCTCTTCTTGTGGCACAACTCGAAAGAACACAGGTGGTTCGGCTTGGTTCTACGACAAATTTCAGACACCGACTATGAGCGAATCGGCATAGCTGATCTCTCGTACTTCGATTCCCCTATCGAACGCTTTCCTGGCAGTTCGTGCAAACGGCCGCGACTTGAAACTTGTGCAGACATGATCAACAATTTGCCAGTTAAGGAGTTCAAAATAGTGTGAGCACAACACAAAGTCTTAAAGCTTGCTTGAGGCCTTCGGCGCTCCGATGATCACCTGATTCAGTGAGTACTGCGTGCGCGTTCTTGATCATTCACTGAAATCAAACAGAGAGGCCGGTACACGCACACTAAGAACCTCCATTGCCTCCCTAAGGCAAAGCCCCGCTCACTTCTCACAGCCTGCTTGAAGGATTTCAGGAAAGAAATGAGGTGTCGAGATTGGTTGTGCTGACAGCCCCACTTGTAGCCTATGTTCAATGTGTGCCTTGGCAGCCTGATCACCTCTCTACTTCAGTCAAGATGTCACGCGTCATCCTACAGCTTATCTCCCTTCTCTTTGCAATCTCGAATCATGTTTCCTGTGCTGCGTGTACGTCGTGCTAACTCTCGAGCAATACTTGCCGACACGTACATGGACAAGCCCCAACCCCACGCGGTGCGCTGCTTGACAGCCTTGTGGGACCCTGCAGCCTTGCCGTCGATCCGAAAGCCTAACAGCTGCATAAGATCGGACGTAATATTCATGTAGACGGCGTTCTCGAACATGTATTTCATGGTAGATCAAGGCGGAGACGATAGTCGAAGGTGGTGTAAAGTGCAAAATGTGGTAGACCTAGCGGACGCGTTTGCGGAAGGTTCGCCTGAATGTCGGCGTCTGGGCTGGTCCGATTGCCGAAAGCTCAGCCACCGAGACTACGTCTTCCATTTTCGTCTACAGCATGCATCTTACCAACTGAAGATGTGGTTGAGGCATCAGTACAGCTGTGCGAACTCAACTTTTTGGTGGATCTTGGTATAGGTGAACGGCATCATTGACTGAAAGCTTTCCCCGCTGAAGCCTTTTCCCCACCCACTGCACTAGCGCATCGCATGCCTTAAGCATGGTGAGCAGAGGTGGTCGCTCTAAGGGCTGCTCCAACTGTCGAAAACGGCGAGTGAAGTGCGGTGAGTCAAAATAGGGCATCCATCCATACCGCAATCGAACTTCCACACTGACTTTGTTCAGATGAGACGCGTCCAACTTGTTTACGCTGCAAGAAACGGGGACTCGAGTGTGACGGCCCAAAAGATGTGACATGGATCTGCCAGAACACTGACTTCCAAAGCGAGTCATCCCCAGAAAGCGCTGTAGTTCTGGCAACTCCAACTCCACCGCCACAGCTCTCGTTCGAGGCATTCGGCGAGACAATATGTCTGGCCTACACGCGCAAGAACCTGCTAAGAGGAGGACCGGTCGAATTGGCGTGCAATATGATCGAAGCGAAGGCCGGTACACCAAGCGTGGACAATCCGGGCATCGACCTTCTTCGACAGTCCATGCTTAGTCTTTCGGTGACTTTCTTTGGCAAACAACACCGTCAAAAACAGATCGTTCGTCGAGGATATGCCCAATATGGCGAAGTTTTACGGACGCTCAACATGCACTTGACTCGTCCCGAACTGCAGACCACCGACGAGACTATACTCACAGCACTGACCTGCATGCTTCTTGAGATCTTCCTACCTACCGGTCCAAAGAACTTCTTCAAGCATCATCGAGGACTAGAAGCTATCATGGCGATGCGCGGTCCACCGACCGACGCAACTGGAGATACTGCCACTATATTTCGAGGATTGCGGATCTTGTCAATCATAGGCGCACTCGCAGAATCAAGGCCATCCATATATGCAAGAGACGAGTGGAAATATGCCCCTCCACCAGCCGATGCAACTGAGCCAATGCTGCTGCAACATCACATCTTTACCTGTTTGGCCGACTGTACACAGCTCATGGGTGAGCGCAACACCATACTCGACGGCACCGCTCCGCTATGGAACTACGAACCGCTCTTGCAGCGTGTGCAGAATACACTAGATGATCTCAACAAGCTCTATCCACTATGGCAGCGCTTCAACGCCTCGCAGCTAGACCCCACAAAACCTCTCTCTCCACTAGCCGAGGAGTTGGGCGTCTCAAATCACCACTCAGCCACCGCACTGATGCTCTACCATACCGTACACATCTGCAGCCTCCAGATCATCGACTCACTCGCCCCGTCACCCGAGAACACAGCTCTCCGCAACCAAGCCGCCATGATAATCGCCAAATGCCTTGAACTAAAAGAGTACGAGAAGCGCGAAGGCGCACACGAGTCCAACACCATCGGCTTCGTCGCGACGAAAGTCGCATGGCAAGCGTTAGGCGGCTTCGACTCCCCCGAGGGTCGGAGACTAGCGAAGACAGTGCATACAGCGCTCAATGCAGTCTCGCCAATGCCGCTGGATGACAAGGAGGCCTGGGAGCAAGCACGACCTGATGAGATAAGAGATGCCTTCTTTGCGGGTTTTGTGAAGAGGGTTCCGATTGGGACGCCAGCTAATGAGGCGAGGGTTGTGGGGTTGTTGCAGTTCCCGGAGGGGATTGACATCGGGTACAAGAACTCTGCGCAGGCGCGGTCTGTATCTCAATGATGGTGGAATACCACGGATGGCTATCAATCAGCTTGCCTACGTCAATGTGCGGATTGAACATCACTGACGTAGAACAAGCACCGAAGATATCGGCCCAAGCGCAGCAGCAACCTACCGTCACCGAATACCTTGTCAGCAGCATAGCGACCAACAATTTCATATCCGAACTTTGACACCAAGTGTTTTCCGGATCTGTGGGGTAGGAGGATAAGCAGCGGAGAAGTGGGGCTCGCACTTCCCACTTCACAACTGCAGTGTAAGCAGCCACATGCCAGTGCCGACAAACAACCCTGCATTTATCGTATTCACGCCTTGAGACGCCCCTGATGTCGATAAAGATCGGATATCAGAGCAGTAGAATTGTGACGTACGGAAAAGCAGCAGTCTGAAGGAAGATAAAAAGGTATTCAATTGAAGCTTGAACCAAAACATCACATCCATCTTCCAGCCACTAAACCAAAAGCAATGGCCAAAACCATGAAAGCGATCACCATCTCTTCCCCCGGCGCAGCACCCCAAGTCACCAACAATCTCATCATTCCTGAGCCTGGCGAAGGCCAAATACTCGTCAGATCCATCTACACAGCAATCAACCCCGGGTACGTACCCCTTCCCTTCCCTTCCCTCCCCTTCTACAGCCACTCCTCCCATCACAACAACACCTTGTGCAAGACAACACGCTGACAGCCCACCTCAGCGACTCCATCATGGCCGAAACCGGCGCAATGGTAAAATCCTGGCCTTTCTCCCCGGGCTGCGACGCGGGCGGTATCGTTGTCTCCGCTGGCTCCAATGCCGTCTCGCCGCTTGGTAAGCCTTTCGCGGAAGGTGAGAGGGTGTTTGGATGTACGAGGCTGGGCACGCCGGGGCATTCGCCTTGGGGTGAATATGTGCGTCTTTACCTAATGCGTTGAGAATTGAGTGTGATACTGATGCTAATATGTAGTTCTTGATGGATTCTCGCGTCACCATCCCCGTCCCGCCAAAGCTCACTCTTGCGGAAGCAAGTGCGCTTGGTGTCGGCCTTTTAACTGCGAGCGAGGGAGTGTTTTCTTGCTTGGGCGTTCCTCTGCCCACCTCCACCCCCACCCCCACCTACACCTCTACTGTGTCAGGCGCAAATGAGCCCGATCGAGCCTGGGCGCTCGTCCTAGGTGGTGCGTCCAGCGTCGGTTTCGCCGCGGTCCAGCTCCTCCTCGCAAGCGGCCTGCACGTTGTAACAACGTGCTCGGAGCGCTCAGCACCGCTCTTGCAAGAACGAGGTGTGAGTTGCATCTCGTACAGGCTTGGGCAGGAGGATCTGATCTCGCGCGTCATGATTATTACGCACGGGAAGGTGCGGTATGTTTTCGATGCCGTGGGTCTGAATCATGACCTTGTTGGACTACTTGTTGATGTGGTCGAACGGCATGCTGAGACCGATGGAGGCGCAGAAGCAAAATATGCACCCCAAGTCGCGTTCACGACTACAAATGCTTTCGCTCCTCTTCCCATCGCAAGTAATCTTACTGCAAAAGCGATCCAACTTGGTCCCATCGGCCGTCCAGAGCCGGAAGCGAAGACGCTGAATGAGGCTTTGGCTGGGTACATTCCAGTGTTGTATAGGCTGCTGGATAGTGGGAAGGTGGTAGTCGGTCCGTATCGGCTTGAGGAGCAGGGTGTCGAGGGAATTTTAGGGGCGTGGAATGTGCAGAAGAGTGGGAAGGTGGCGGGGAAAATTGTTGTCAAGGTTACGGAGAAGTAGGCGCGCGAGGTGTGCGATCCGGGAGGGCGGAGGACGTAGGGAGAAGTGACGAGCGTGTTTAGAGACTCTGAGCGTTTTTGAACTAGCTGGCTCTGGAGTCTTGAGTGGGTACGAGACTCGTCGTGATAATCAACAGAGGTAATGCGATCACTGGGCCATCTGGCTTCATCAATTATCGGCGCTCGCCAATTCTCCTCCGTTGTACACACAGTCGCATATCGGGAGCCGTTCGATCCAACCTTGTGTATCATGTCCTAGTCGACTGACGTTATCTTTGTGTCAGCGCCTTCGCAGTTCATGCCTTGCACGAGCATGATATGCATGTCCATGGACGTAGAATGTGGTGGCGTCAGCATAGTTCGTGACCACTTCGCATTGTGGAGTCAAGTTTCCGCCAAGTAGGTAACCAGGACCATCGAGAAGTTCAGTGATGTTGACGAGTGTTAGAAATAGTCGTTCAAGATGATATGGTGCCGGATCCTGCGGTTAGTACGGTTGAGCAAACGTCCCTACGAAGGATAGGGTGCCTGAACTAGACACAAGCCGTCGACGGAACGACTGGTAGCTGTGTTGTACATGACAAATTGAAATGGGTGTAGAGCGGTAGAATAGCTGGAAGGAAGGTTGATGTACAATCTATTCGTCGACTCGAATCAGGAATTGTCGTGCCAAGCAGTGCCCGACGTCCGGCTCTTCTAAGTATACAGGTCGCTATTCATCCCAAACGCTCGGTCGCTGCCTTTACTCCTCGTCGCTGAACTCAGCACGGCCCTGCTTTGAGTTGAGGTACTCGTTCCTGCGTGTGTCAGCAACCCCATCCTGAATACTGCGCTGCTTTATAACGCCCCTACTCCATCGCGACTCACCTCTCAATCGCCCACTGCATGGTGGCGTACCCGACAATCAGCGGGGGAATGAAGTAAAGCACCTGGTTCCGCGAGCGGCGCACGACGTTCCAGAAGCCCTTGCCGATGAAAGTGGCCATGGGACGCTGCCTGTTGGGGCTGAGCGAGTAGGTGACTACGCCCTTGCCGGGTCGGCCACCGCCCTCATAGGGGTTGCCCCAGGAGCCAATGTGCCATCTGTGTGTGGTCAGCCTGCCGCCCAGTTGACCATTGTAGTGTGTGCGGTGGGTGCGGTGTTTTGCGCGATGGCCGGGACAGCGTCGGGCGGCGAGGGGAAGAGCGATTGCGGGCGCGGGGGGCGGACGTACGTGGCCTTGTGCTTTGCGTTGGGATCGGAGCCGCCGCCAGCCATTGTGAGATGTGTCGTCGGGGGGTGGAGGGTGCAATTGGGGGTGGTGGGTTGACGTTGAGAAAGCTGCCAGAGCTCGCGGCGGACGTCGCTTTCGCGCTAGGCGCGCAGACTTGGCGTGGGCTCAATTGAGGCTGACGTGATTGGCTGCACAACGCAGGTCAGGGAATCAACGCAGGCACAGGTTCACGATGTAGCTGAAAGTGAAGTTCTTTTGATGGTTTGTCATGGCCACATTATGGTCGCTGGAAAGGCTGTCGCTCGGCCCTAGTAACTGCCATAATCGTGTCGCGTGCGCATGTCCAGCATCGCAGCTACCTATGCAATAAATTTGAAAACCAGCACGAAGAACAGCACAATGATCAGCACGAACGGCATCATCATCCGCACGCTCTCCAAGTTACCCCTCTCTATGATCTGGTTGTTTGCCTCAATATCTGCCTGGCTATACTGCGGGCGCTGCCCGACAGGCCACAGCTCGCCGTAGCGATTACCGGGCGCCGTCTCGTACAGCTCTCCCTCCGGCGACTTGAATGTATAGACTTGCGTGTCGGCGTCGTAGCCAACACGCTCGAAGCCCTCGGGGAGGCGAGAGGAACCCTGTGACCTCAAGTCAGTACGCTGTGAAAGGTACATGCGGTGCAGGATTGTCGCTTGTTGCGTGCCTCGCATCTACGGCAGTGGGTGGGACTCACATCATCATTGTCTTTGTACGCCATTGCGCAAGTTGTGTGCTGGATGGAGGTGAGTGTTGGGAGATGGTCAGTCCGCAATCAGGCCTACAGGCAATGAAACGAGCGCGGGGAGCTTGGTGAGCAGCAATCAACTGTATGCAATGTAGGTGTAGTGAGTTTAGGTTCAGGATCAACAGTAAGCGCCCAGCATCCACCTCGTACTTGAGCGTGGCAGTGCCGTGCCCTGATCAAGCAGCAGCATGCGACGTTTGGGGCTGTGAGTTCACAAGCGCCTGTTTCGCAAGACAGTCCCACATGGCCAAGGCTTTAGCTCTGACGACGTCCCCAGTCACACGACACCAACGATCCTTCAAGACACCTTCGAGAGAGCGAGTCTCTTGGAATATGGCCAGGATGCTGTTGGATCGTGAGCAAAGACTGGTCATTACATCGGACAGCCCAAATAGCTCACTAGGTACCGCCATCTACCCCTCGCAGCACTGCATGATAATTACAATTTGTACAAGAATGAACGCATGAGCGTAGGTATCTCACACTCTTCTTTTACGATGTCTGGAAACACTGCGCATACTTCGGGGCAGTGAGTTCCCTGCCATGTTTCTGCTCTTTCCTACAACCGGTCATTGTATTCGCCGTTTGCTCGACTTCCCTTCACTGCATCGTGCCTTCCATACGCGTCTGGTCTGTGCGCGCCCTCCACTTTGTACAAACAGCCCAGTCGATCTTTGCTGTATTGTCCCACGGCTATAACCTCGACCCAGCTCTTTCATCATGCTACTCCTCGATCTACCAGCAGAGATCTTTGACATGATCATCAACACCTTTGTTTGCAAGGCAGGCTACCCTGCAGCTGCTCGAGCACGCTATGTTTGCAATGAATTTCAGCTTCATGTTCATCTACTGGCCGCTAGCTCTAAGTTAATAGGGACATTCGCCGATGCCATACATGACGACTTCTTCCGGAGGCAACCACTTGCGACATACCGCGACTGCAAGAAGCCGGCAAACAGGCGTCATCGTGAAGGTCTCCTTGCGATGTATACGTCCTGGATTCTTACAAAGATGAATCCCAAGATTGCTAAATAAGACTATTTGTTCCGTTACATGGACGCCACAGGGGACTTCCTTATGCGCTTCACCAATAATGACACACAACCCCAACGAGACAAGTATCGCAAGGATGTGGGCAACTTGATATGCACTACATTACCGGACGCAGAGGTTTTCTGTTACTTATGGGATGATATTCTTTACAAAAGATACTCGTTGACACAAAAGAGCTGGGCCACTCAGACCCTGAAGGTCTGTTGGTAGCTGCAACGCTATACACCATTTTCTGCCTAGGCTGTCGAACCCGCTCATGCCCAGCAAGATCCTGGGGAGTGCACTCACAGCAGCGGCAATGAACAGTCAGGTACACGCTGCGGCTCTTCTTCACAAGATCTCTACGAGTCGTAAGACCAATGCATCCTATCTTTGGCAAACGATTGCCGCATGCATGGAAGAGGGTCACTCCATGTTCGTGCCTAAACTTCTCAACTGGTTGTGTGATGTGATGCTACAGTTCCGGACGAGCACAAGAAGCGCGAGCTTCAGAAATGTGCCATCTTGACGGGTAAAGTTCCTATGCTCCAGAAGCTCAACGCTCTCTGGAAGGTCTCATGCAACAGTGGGTTCTACAGTCCAGAACTCTGGCAAGCATGCGAATTCGAGACGACTGAAGTAATTGTGCGTTTCACGGAGGGTGCTGTTCTTCAGGAGCATCAAGGTGCCGCGAGCCGCAAGTGCAGTATCAAACGCTTGACCCAAGGACTACGAGTGACAGCTGAGCACGGCTGGCTTGTCACTGCGAGGTTCTTGGTTACCGCAGGCGCCGATTTGAACGACCAGAACAATGAACACAGTAACCACGTAGGCACACCCCTGGACGTAGCAGTCTATCACGGGCACGTGCATGTGGTTAAGCATTTGCTCGACAATGGAGCGCGTATCCACAACAACGAAGAGAGCGCATTTGGCACAAGTACAGCGGCACTAGCCAGCGAGCAGGGCGGTGAAATGGCAACGCTGATTGGTAAGGCCCCGGGGAAGCAGTGGAGGAGCACCACTCAAGAACGAACGAAGACACAGATCACGAGGGTTTACGACGACATTACAGCGGTCACCGATAACATGCGGGACATGTACTTGCGCGGATGATAGCCAGGATGATTTCCATACAGCAAACTTGAATATATACTGCACGTTGAGATAAGGTAGCGACCAACAGGTCTTGGTCCCAATGCTAAGTGTTCAATCCCCACGCGTCTGTGCCGAGTTTCCGTTCATCCTTATAGTCTTCTTTGTACCGTGGAGGCATTCGCAAAGCTATTGCGATGGCATGGAATTCAACTAGCCTTCAGATCGTCCGGCTCAACGCATAGAGCAGAGCGTTGTTCCCTTGGACCGAAGTACTGGTGTGAAGCAGGTTGGGGGAACCGACTGGCGCGATGCAGGAGCGATGATGCTATCCACTGTGGACCGCGAATCCGGGGATAAGGGGCCCACAGCATACGATGACTGCTTCACTGCAGCCTCACAATTATAGGTGGTTGCTGATCAAGGAGAACGGTGTGTGAAGCAAGCAAACTTAGTGCTGCGTCGGTGAATCCTGTCTTACTCGCTCCTTTCAAGGTCGTGTAATGAGCAGGTGGTGTTTGCTCCTCAGAGGCGCCACGTTTGTAGCAGCCACATCGCGCTTTCGTTCTCGGCCATGCAGCAGGAATGCGCCGTGAGCACCTTTCCAGCAACGCAAGCAATTACCGCCGCCGTCATAACTTGTTCAGCTGCACTCGCATCATTGAGGCGATCAACTCCACTTTCACTTCTTTGACGTTCGACAGCACGACACAAACAGTCACCAATCGACGTTCCAGATCATTCGCGCCACTGCACCGCCTCACCTTGCGTGATGTTAGCGCATGACGTAGCATTCGCTAGCTTTCATTGGAACCAAGCCGGCATAAGCTTGCCGAGACTGTAGATAAGGATTACCGACGCCTCACTTCAAAGGCTTGTCCACCTCAGGTACTCCTTCGTGCTCTTCCGCACACACTCACCACAACTTGCAAACACACACCAACCGATGGGAGAACCCGACGATCCTTCTTTATCGCGCAGTGTCAAGTCCAAGACTGCTGCCGCACTTGGCCTGGGACGCAAGAAGGACACCACGCAGCCCGTCCTCCCCACCGCCAACAGCCACACTTCCCCCACGCGTGCTGGCTCCAACACCAGCACTCTCGGCAACGAGAAGCGCGACGAGAACCACAACAATGCAAACGGCCAACTCAATACCCAGGGAGACGGAGCTTCGTCTTCCGCCCTAGAGACTCCCAAGGAGCCGCTCTTCACCCGCATGAAGAACGGTTCGCTCCGCTTCCTCACCCACACCAAAAATGCCTTGACACACAGCTGGATCAATGTCTTGCTCGTGTTCGTACCTATCGGTATCGCCGTCAAGGTTGTCGGCCTCAAGTCCGAGATTGTCTTCTCCATGAACGCCATCGCCATTATTCCACTCGCCGGACTTTTGGCGCACGCGACCGAAGTCGTCGCTGAGCGCGTTGGAGATACCCTTGGTGCACTGCTCAACGTTTCATTCGGAAACGCCGTTGAGCTCATTCTCTTCATCATTCTGCTTGCTTCCAACCAAATCGAGGTTGTGCAAGCCTCGCTGCTGGGATCTATCCTCGCGAACTTGTTGCTCATCCTGGGTATGGCCTTCCTTCTGGGAGGTCTCAAGTACCAGGAACAGGTCTACAACAGCACCGTCACTCAAATGAGCGGTGTCATGCTTGCCTTGGCTGTCATGAGTCTGCTACTTCCCACTGCGTTCCACGCCGCGTTCAGTGACAACGCTATCGCCGATCATGAGACGCTCTATGTCAGCCGCGGTACCAGTGTTATCCTGCTGATCGTCTACGGCCTGTACTTGCTCTTCCAGCTCAAGAGTCATCGCTATTTGTACGCAAGTACTCCCCAGCACATTATTGACGAGGAGTCGCATCCCGGTGTTCTGGCAGGCGCCTTCGACTCATCCAGCTCCTCATCTTCTTCTAGCTCCAGCAGCGATGATAGCGACGGTTCTTCACACTCCTCCGGTACGCTACAGCGCAAGGCCAAGCGCATGGTGCGCAAGCTCCGCCGCAAGTCCAGCGCTAGCTCTAAGGATGGATTGTCTGCCTTGTCTGGTGTAGAAGGTGCCCGGAACGGTAGTGTCGACAGGAACGCTAGCGTCGGCAGCTCAATTCCACGTCATTTCGACGATCCGATTATGAGTGGCGACGAGGCCGACGAAGATGTCAATGCACCTCGCGTTCGAGACTTTGAGGCCGCTTCGCATGCGTCGCTCCCACATACCAAGCGTGAGAAGCGCAAGCACAAGGACAAGAGCAAGAAGAGGCACCGCACCCAAGAAGCTGCAGTCGACGAGAAGGTAGCAGAGCCGGAGCCGAAGCCCAAGGTTGCTTTCGCTGAAGAGGTGCAGCAGAGCGAAGCCGCTCCTGTGACTGGACGTCGTGCTTATCGACCTGCTCTCCCTTCGCTTCTGTCCAACAACGTGTTCTCAAACCCACAGAACCTGGCTCCCGTTGGTGGGCCTGCACCCAACATCCGCATGGCAGCACCCAGGCCACCCCTTCGTCGCTCCAGGTCGTTGCCCGAACGCATGGACCGTACGCAATCGCAGACTAGCACTAACAATGCTAACGCTCCTGCTCCTCTTCAGCAAGCTGCTATCGTTCATGACGATGAAGATGATCACACCCCCGACATGTCCATCAAGGCTGCAATCTTTATGTTGCTCTTCAGCACTGGCCTAGTCGCCGTCTGTGCCGACTTCATGAGTGACGCCATTGAGCCCATGGTCGAGTCTTCCGGTATCAGTCAAGCTTTCATCGGTCTCATCATTTTGCCCATCGTCGGTAATGCTGCTGAGCACGTTACTGCTGTCACTGTCGCCATGAAGAACAAGGTCGATCTGGCCATCGGTATCGCTGTTGGATCTTCCATCCAGATCGCTATCTTCATCACGCCCGTCATCGTTATCTTGGGCTGGATCATGAACAAGGAGATGACGCTTTACTTCAACATCTTCGAGACTGTTGCACTGTTCGTTACAGTCCTCGTCGTTAATTTCCTGGTGCTCGACGGCAGGAGTAACTACCTCGAGGGTAGTCTGCTCATCGCCGCCTACATCATTATTGCTCTTTCGAGTTTCTTCTACCCAGATGGCTGCGACGCGTCTGCGATTGGTGGTAACGAAAATGCATGTAGTGGAAACACCGTTGCTCATGCTGCGCAGATGGTCAAGCGCCTGGCAGGGTACTAGTCCAGCAATAGCTCGGCTTGGAAAGTCTGATGCTGGCTACGATGCATACGATCATCGACGATAGCGTCATCTAACTTGCGCGTCGGACGAATTGGAGCTTGAGCGGGTGAAGTGCTCGCTCCGGTGACCTCAATCACCCATGGTTTACTGTCTTTTTCGACAACGGACATAAGAAGTAGCTTACATAGTATCATACCTTTGATACAGATAATCAATAACATTGTAATGCTCGTCCTCTTCACTCACGATGCAATTAAATCTTGTGATGCTACCTGGTCTGGATCCTGCGGTCCTGATGTTGTGATGAGCATTCGTGTCTGTCCGCCTAGCAGCTGTAGAGACCCTATACGTAAGCCGCAAAGTCGCCTGCGGAGCCTGGTTCTAGCAGTAAATGCCTTTCAAGCTGCCGGACGCGGTTACCTCAGATAGCGTCCCGAGGAAGAAGATATCAGGAGTGGCCGAATGTGCTAGAATGTAACTATTAATGTATGAATGCGAACCAGAACGCTCTTTACCACCAAAACGGCGAAATGGCCAGCAGCTGTGTTTCTCAAAGAGAGGATGGAGGGGGCGATGATCAACAAGGAAACAATAGTTTCAGGTTGTTGTGAGGTGTGTCGGTCGCGATGTGATGGAAGATAGTCTTCGATGACGTATTTCGTATTCAACGGGACATTCGTTAGACATCAGTTCATTCGCAGCACCGCCGCATCACACTTCTATTGGCTGGTAAGATTCCCATGTCGTGGACGTTTGCCTCTACTTGCAGCTGTACCGTAAGTAGAGCCCGCTTGCCACGAATTGTGAAAATGCGAATGTATCCGTGAGGCTGAGGCAAATGCACGGCGATGAACTTGGGGATGAACTTTGGGCAAGAGGATGTGTGTGACTTTTTCCAATATTTAACAGACTATTCATACAATACATACAGGCCCAGTCTATGCTTGGGCAGTCCCAGTCTACGCTTGGGCAGTCTAGACTATGCTACACGCTAGCATGCAAAACACCGGAGTGGAATACAGACGCCAATGCCTTGCCTTGGTATGAACGAACAAAAGAAAACCTCTGCCGAACCGACAGCTTAAAGAACAACCACTCTAGATGTGATGTCTCGGCCCCTCAATCGCCTTGAACGTCGCCGGGCTCGGAGGAACAAGCGGCTCCTTCGTCCCCGTCTCGCCCTTGGGCTCCATCAACCCCGGCGCCTTACCAAACTCTCCGCTGAAGTACTTGTGGAAATCTTGCGGGTCTTCGAATGGTCGTTCGCCGAGTAGCCTGATCATGTCTTCGCGACCAAGCATCTCCTTCTTCAGCAGTTCCTCCGCCACAAGCCCAACCTCGTGCTTCTTCTCCTCGAGCAGGTCGCGGCACTGCTTATACGCCTCGTCAACAATGCGCTTTACCTCAGCATCGATGTTCTTGGCGGTCTCCTCGGAGAAGGGCTTCTGGAACTGCGACTGCTGGTTGTCGTCGTCGAAGTAGATGTATCCGATTTTCTTGGTCATACCCCACTTTGTCACCATGGCGGTGGCCATCTGGGTCACCTTGCGGAAGTCGTCTGATGCGCCGGATGTCACGGTGTCAAAGTGCAGCTCCTCGCTCACACGGCCGCCGAGCGTCATGGCCATGCGGTCCATCAGCTGGTGTACGTTCATCAGGTATGTGTCGCCGGCGGGGAGGTACTGGGCGTATCCGAGCGCGCCTTGGCCGCGGGGAATAATGGAGACCTTGAGGAGCGGGTCGGCGTATTTGAAGTACCAGCCGCAGATTGCGTGGCCGGCTTCGTGGTAGGCCACGGTCTTCTTTTCTTCCGGCTTGAGGACGAGAGATTTCTTCTCGAGACCGCCAATGACGCGCTCAATGGCTTGCTCGAAGTGGACCATTGTTACTGTGTCGGCGGAGTGGCGGGCGGCTGGGACTTGTTAGCCAAGAAGCGTGTTTGGGGGGAGGAGCGAGGGCTTACCGATCAGGGCGGCTTCGTTGACACAGTTGGCAATATCAGCACCAGAGAAACCGGGCGTGAGAGCTGCCAACCTGCCCTTGAGGAACTCAATGTCTTCCTTGGTGATGATCTTCTTCAGATGCACACCAAAGATCTGGCCTCGGCCTTCCATGGTGGGGCGGTCGATGTTGATGTGCCTGTCGAAACGGCCAGGACGCATGAGCGCCTTGTCGAGAACGTCAGGTCGGTTAGTACCAGCAAGGACGACGACCTGCTCCGTTGTGTTGAAACCGTCCATCTCTGTCAGAATCTGGTTGAGCGTGGCTTCTCGCTCGTCGTTGCCGCCACCGAAGTTCTGCTTCGAGCGCGATCGACCGATAGCATCGATCTCGTCAATGAAGATGATACACGGTGTACTCTTGCGCGCGTTGGCGAACAGATCTCGTACTCGCGAAGCACCAACACCGACGAACATCTCCACGAATTCTGAACCGCTCACACTGAAGAAGGGCACGCCAGACTCGCCAGCTGTGGCCTTGGCAAGCAGTGTCTTACCAGTACCTGGGGGACCAGACAGGACAGCGCCGCGAGGGATCTTGGCACCGAGCTTCTGGAACCGTGCAGGGTCCTTGAGGAAAGACACAAACTCCATGATCTCCTGCTTGGCCTCGTCCATGCCGGCAACGTCGGCGAACTTGACCTTGATGTCTGTCTCGTGGTTGAACTTCTTAGCGCGGCTCTTGCCCATGCCGAAGACACCGCCAGCGCCACCTCCACCGCCACCAGCGCGCCTTGTGAAGTAGAACAGCGAACCAAGGAGCAGGATGGTGGGGCCGAAAGACAGGAATGTGCCGAACCAGGAGATCTCGTTCGAGTAGGCGACAGGAATGCGCTCTGAGCTGGGGATGCCGAGCTCGTACTGTGCATCGTCCATCTTGCGCTCGAAGGCCTCGACGGAGCCGATGGTGAAGTAGTAGTAGAAGTTGGAGTTGACCGAGGGCGAGTCAGGGTACATGCCGGCGACGGCCTCGCGGTGCAGGTGGACCTTCGCCTTGTTGCCGTTCAGGATGACAATCTTCTCGACGAGGCCCTTGTCGAGGAAGGTTGTGCGGAACTCCTGCCAAGTGATCTCCTTGGTGTTCTCGCTGGGGATGAACATGCGGTATGTGATCCAGGCGAGGAAGGCCGAGACGAGCAGCGTGTTGGTGTCCATGCCGCCCATGGGGTTGGGCATGCCCCCAGGTCCGCCGGCGCCCTCCTGCTTGCCGTCCTTCTGCCCCTGTGGCCCCGGGTCGTGTGCGCCGGCCTTCTGCTGGGGCTCGTCGGTCTTGAACTGCTGCTGCTCGGCGGCGCGGCGGGCCATGTTGGTCGTCATGCGCGAGATCTTGGCGGCAGTGGCGAGGTCGAGCTTCTCGCCGCGGGCCAGCTTGTCCATCTCCTCGCGCAGCTCGGGCGGGATGCCTGTCTTCTTGATCTCTCCCATGGCCTCCTGGACGGCCTTCTGCTGCGCCTTGGGCACGCCCATGGACACGAACGAGACCAGCTGGTCGAGCATCTTCTCCTCCTCGGGCGTCAGCTTCGACATGTTGCTGTCGGCCGCCGCCTTCTCTTCGGCCTTGCCATCCTTGCTGGGCTCTGGCTGGCCGTCCGTCTTCTCTACCGGCTCATCCTTCTTCTCGTTCTTGGGCTCCTCGGGCCCTGTCGCAAACGGTCGGGCGCGCGGCTGGGCGTACAGACACTGCGGCACGGGCACTCGCCGCCGTAACGCGAAGGCCGTCCTGGGTGTGAATGTGCTGGTGGATCGGGAGAGGCGCGCGAGCTGGCCGGGGGTGCGGCGGAGGAGCGTCGACATGTTAGGTGGGCGTGGGCGCGGGCGCGGGCGCGGGCGTGGGGGATGCAGGATGGGGCGGATGGCAGTGGGAGCGGGTGGGTGATGGGGTGCTGCGCCTGCACTGTCCTACCATGCACCGAAGCTATACAGTATGTATGTAGGATGTTTGGTGGGTGCGCGGTGTGGCAAGCGCCGTGATGGCAAAAGCCTCTGCCGACAGATGACAGCACAGGTCGTGACGCCGTCGAAGCCGTGACTAAGCCCGCCCAATTGAGCCGCGACTCGACCGCGGACTAGGCGCACCACAACCTCCAGCCTCGTCAACACCACGTGCTCTGCCAGATGCCGACTTCACGTTCAACACTGCTCTCACCCTGCAGGGCACCCAATGGATTCAGGTCTACAAGATGAAGTTTTGTCCTTCCGCACTCCCATGCCCCCCGCATCTGAGCTGACGTCCGGACAAGCTCGCCGCAGATCCGAAGAGATGCATGTGAACCTTTAATGAGTTGCATGCAGCCTACAAACCGTGGTTGTGGTGTCAGTCTTGTGCTGATTGGTGGATTGATGGGATGCAAAGGATCACTGTCCTCCTGTTCCTTTTCTCTCCTCGTTTGCTCCTTCCGGATCAAAGTCTCCCATCTGACCCAGTCAGAGCCTCACTATGCACATCGAACGCGCATTCCTCCTCTCCTTCTTCACTACTATCCTTGCCCAATCCTCCAACACAACGTATCTCACAGCCCCCGCCCTCGTCACACTCAACAACCGCACAGCAATCCAATGCTGGCGCCTCACCACCCCGTTCGTGACATCCTCCACGCCCGGCACTAAGGGCGCGAAGGCTGCTGTGATCTCCAATGCCACGAATCTGGGTGCGTTAGCTCAGCAGTGCTTCACAGCTTGGGCTGACTTGATGTAACAGCTTACACGGTTCTGCCACCCCGCTTCAACGGTGGCCTGCATACCGCACCTGTCCCGCAGCTCGTGCACTTTCTCTCCGGACTAGCCCACATCACCTTACCAGATGATCCAAGTCAGGATCTGTGGCTCGTAGGCGGAGCCGGAGGTCTGCTGTTTGCGGCGGATACTACAGGCTCGGGGCATATAACCACGTATCCGAGCGACCACGAGACGGTGGGACTTCTTGCGCCGTTCGAGAGTGGGAGGGTGCCGGGGTACGAAGTGCTCCAGTCGGGAGCGTGTTCAGGGCTGCAGACGTTCATCTAGTCTCTCTCATTGAATCGCCGGAGTAGAGAATCAGGGAGGTTGATGGGCAGATTAGGTGTCTATGTCAGCTGCATGCCCATGACTATGACTATGTGAGACGTGCGTTACCTAGTACTCAGCCATTGGCAGTGTATGTTTCTCCCACGTCCCCTCCTCATCCCCCTCCTTCCACATCTCAATTCCACCCACAACCCCTTGCTCGTTGACATTCCAAGCTTCATTTTCCACCATGCCCAGCCAGTGCGTCAGCACATCCAACAACGTTGGTTCCGCCCACCCTCTAAAAGGCGTGAAACCCATTCCATATACACCACTCTCCATCTTCACCCTCTCACCATCGCTCCTCCGTGCAAATCCATCACTTCTGACGTGCAATGGAAGGAGGAGTGTGATCTCGTCTTCCGTGTTGCGCAATGCGGAGAGGTACAGACCGGAGGCGTAGGAGTGCGTTTTGGAGAAGGGCGGGCCAAACGGACACTCGGGGTCATGCTTGGCGATTTCAACAGCTCTGTTGTAGTAGTTCGAGATGCCACGGAAAGCGGCATACAGAGTTGGCGCGTGCGAATATATGTGGCAGCTTGTTTTGAGGGCGCTAAATATACTGGCTGTGTAGGCAGAGAGCGTGGCTGAGCGTCCGATGGGTTGCGGGTTTGTGAGAGGTTTTCGCGTGGTGTAGATATGCGAGGAGAGAAAGAGGAGGATTGGTGGAAACCTTTCATGAGGACCTAGATCGTCGAGATGAGACCAGAAGGGTTGGGTGGCGAAAGCCGAGGATGTGGGGACAGAGAGACCAGGTGCTATGGATTGGAAGCGGGGACGGCGGGCGCGCAGGAGGAACGTGTATGCGAAGCCGTGGGGTAAATGCATGGCTCTTAGCACGTCTTCGTCGACCAAACCTACAGTTAGTTCTTTATCAGCTGTGGTCGGTTCATTGGGTATGCGGTCTTCGATGGCTTGAACGAGGCAGGTGAATGCATCGATTGTCTCATCCAGAATTGTCTCGCTGTACGGATCTTCGATCCAAGGATATTGAGTGGGAGGCGATTCGGCCTGTGTCGCGTAATGTTGTTCCGGTAGAGCTATGATTTTGTCTTTGCGGATCACGGTTAGCCACGACTCTAGGATCAACTCAAGCGGTCGCCATAACATCTTGTCGTTGAAGTGGTCCTCTTCATCCCAGATGATTGGTAGAAGAATACTGAGGTTGGTTCTTGGTCAAAGCTGGATTCATGTCAGACCGGTTCAAGGGAACAACTGGGATCCCACATCAACCCCAATGGATGACTCTCGAGCTGGTTCATCATGTACAACGTTACATATCTCTTCTCCTCGCCTTCCCCAACGTCGTATTGCCACGTTGGAAAGTCCATGAATATTCCATTTGCATCTACAAGGCTGCGAACGTAATAGAAGAACGAGAAGAAGCTATCGACACGCTGTCGGGCTTATGAGAGGAAGTCAAACAGGTCCAATGAGAGGTCCTTCCGGACAATCTCTGCCTCTGTTGGATCACTGTTGTACCATGTATGGCATTGCGATTCGAAGGTGTCCGCACTGCGGCCTGAGTGGGTCCAGCCGTGGAGAAGAGTTTCGTTATGTAGAGAGACGCAACGCTCAACATCCATGGCGTGTGTTATATCGCGATGTAAGGAGATTGAGTGTTCCTGTAGATGCCATTCTGATGTTGGCTGTGCGTTTAGATAGTATGTGGAATGTACGCCTGAACGCCTGATGGGGCACAGTCGAAGCTAGGCTGAGTCGAGGTGCTTACACGAGTCATGTTCATCAGACGATAGTAATGGTCTGCTTTTCCACATCTTCGAAAAGATTGCGCTTCCTAAGCTCAAAATAGAAATATTCAAGACTCCAGTAGGTAGTAGTTGTTACAATCCTACGTCCCGCAATAGGACGGCAGAAGCAATAAGTAACCACCAACCAAACATGAGGACCTGGGGGAAGGCGCCTAATGGGGTCAGGCAGACTCACATGACAAGCTTGTCAACAAGCAAGGTCACGTCAGCGCTCATCAACAAGCATGACAAAATGCTTGTCAGCAAGCTGTTATGATCAAAGGGCAACCTGCAACAACACTGAACAAACAGGACTACGCAACAATACAAGATGAGCCAAAGAACTGTAGTATTGACTGACCCAAGCAGTGGGCCGCGTTGGCAATACTCAGTATGATCATCACTCTCAGTTGAGCAACTCAAGCGACCCAAGCAGTGAGGCCGCGTTGGCAATACTCGGCACAAGCAATATACTCAGTACGGTCAGTATACTCAGCAGTATACTCAGTACAAGCAGTATATGTAACGACGCAGGCCAGTAGGGAAGATGTCCAAAGTTAGTGTGAGTCCACTACGAGGCATATGGGAGTGCTGGGACGTTGAGAACACTAGGATTGAATTCCCTACACCTATAGGTCTTGTACGAAAGGATACAGAAAAACTGCTCTATCTAACGACTGTGTTGGACTAATTAAAGATACAGTTTGGAGGGGAATCGGAACTACCCATGTCTAGGTGACACGGAGGTAGTTAGCAACAGGAAGGAGAGCGGTGTGCTGAGTCCTGCAGGGACCACACGTTATCGGAGCGCTTTCGGTCGAAGGCGTTACAGTATACTTGGCACAAGCAGTATACTTGGTACAAGCAGTATACTTGGTACAATCAGTATACTCAGTACCAAGCAATCTGAGCAATCCTCTGCTCATGTATATAGCAAGTAGACACGCTGCCCTTATGGCTGTTGAAGTCGTGTCTTAAGCAAAGCTCGTAGACACTATTCAATTAGTTCTCGGGGATGAGCAGAGGTACAGAAAGCCGTTGGGGGTTGGTTATCACTGAGCGAGCTCGGAGC
>NW_022985420.1:6176-44268 GCF_010093625.1 Macroventuria anomochaeta | reverse complement strand
CCCTGACAATATCCGGATCCGCTCCGTACTGTCCCTGACCGTACGCACCAAATCCCCAGCGTCCTTACACACCTCCGAAGCGGACGTACAACCTCCGGTCACCTCCGGAGCGGGCCTGCAACCTCTGAAGTGGGAGTATTAGGATTCTGCAAGCCCTGCTCTGGGACTTGCAACCCCGATACCTATCCAACTCAGTTCCGATTATTAACCAGTAACCGAACGAACCCACACGTAAGTATATAGACTATTGCTGGTAGAGTTCTGTTCGGTACACAACGTCTTGTACCTACTTAGATACCGTACGTAGTAATTGATTTAGACTCCTAGCGAGTCCTAAAGGGCCTACTCGTAGCATCTTCGTGACACTTGCTTAGGTGACTGTCAAACCCCTACAGACTCCCTGTACCTCCGCTCATCCCCAAGAACCAATCGAATAGTGTCTATGAGCTTTGCTTAAGGCACAAATCACAACACGCTACTGTACTATTACTAGACTATTACTACTTGTAGTGGATGCCAAGAAATTGCTTATGTAATAAGACAACGCACGAGCTTCTTGGCTCCATCTTGAAAATCAACGACACCTCTCTCTACCACTCTACAAGTACGGTTACTATTTCCTCTTGTTGCTATGCTCCAACCTAAGCTAAGCGCCATTTCTACACCTCCTGCACCTACGACTCCTTTCCAAGACGTATCAACTCTACCACCACAACTATCGTCCACCTTGCCTACATCCACACCCCGAGAACGTAAATCCACAAACAAATATACGCAAAAGAATAATCGTTATCGAGACAAACTCCAAAAAGCAGCAGGCTCCAAGCCTGCAATAGTAAAGGCGCGGGCTGCAAATAATACATATATTAGCAGGGCAAAGGCAGCACTACTTAGAGTGAAGGAGGCAGAATTGAGGGATCTTTCGGAAGAGAATCGATGTCTTGCCAGCAGAGAATTAGGGCGCTGTTCCCGACAACATTCCATATTGTCTATGTGCGTTGAGTTGTCTGCGTGCATAATAGTCAACTAATACATATAGGTTGAGATTGAACATCCACTGGGTACAGAAAGCGCGTTCGATTGCCTAGCTGAGTGTTGGCTATCTGACAACGACATTCTTCAAAAGGAAGGGATCACAAGCAAGCAATACGATAACTTTGAACCAGATTCTAAGCCAGGCAAGTCACGAGATTGGGATGTTGACGTGTCAAAGTTCAGGTATCCGCTACGTAGCGCACAAAAGAGATCCAAAGTCAAAGTGTGACTACCTAAGCGGACTGTCACGACTATTACCAGGTTGCTCTTCTAGATATCCTCACAGCCCTCGAATGCCCTCTTCAGTTGTCGATTAATCCTCCGTGGGTACCAGGATAGCAAATTCTTGCCAGCTGTTAGATCTACAAATCTTTCACTAGTTGAGCTTGCTGTACCAGTCTTCAACTCTTGTTTGCTGACTGCACTGGTCCGAGTTGGTGTAGTTTGAGATGACTGTAGCTCATCAAACCTGCGACAGGCCCCTTTTGCAAGCAGGTGGTCGAATACCCTAGTGCTCTACAGTAGGTCTAAGTCCTCCAGAAGGTTGTCACGAAGATGCTACGAGTAGGCCCTTTAGGACTCGCTAGGAGTCTAAATCAATTACTACGTACGGTATCTAAGTAGGTACAAGACGTTGTGTACCGAACAGAACTCTACCAGCAATAGTCTATATACTTACGTGTAGGTTCGTTCGGTTACTGGTTAATAATCGGAACTGAGTTGGATAGGTATTGGGGTTGCAAGTCCCAGAGCAGGGCTTGCAGAATTCTAATACTCCCGCTTTGGGGGTTGCAGGCCCGCTCCGGAGGTGACCAGAGGTTGTACGTCCGCTTCGGAGGCGCGTAAGGACGCTGGGGATTTGGTGCGTACGGTCAGGGACAGTATGGAGCGGATCCGGATATTGTCAGGGGATCTGGAGAGGATACCGTGACAAAGGTACTCCACTGGTTGATATGCCTTCTCCTTCCCCTTGCATGAACTCTTGGTTTCTTTTCTTTCTTAATCCGCAAATCAAGGGGTTCATCCTTCACCCTTGTCTATTGATTCCATCACTCTACATCGACCCTCACGCAAACCCGACAAGTGTGAGAGACCAATAGCCGCCCTGAACTGTGAGCCGCGTCTGGAAATAGCACGCTGACAGAATTGCTGTTGAGATGGTCAGCCAGCACCTTCACTGCAGTTCTTCAGGCCCTGCGCCTTCCCATTTCCGACTAGCGCCCACAGCTCCCTCCTGCGTAGATAAACACCACGTAGGTAGCTACTAACACATCACGATTCTGCTCATATCACCTCCCTTGACAGAGATTATCAACACGTAACTTCATGTTGCGAATCGTTCAACGAACCCAAGCAGCTGCTGTCGCCCTTCTCGATGCAAACATTGTCTTCCTGAATGATGCGTTGCATGACAAGCGGGGGAGGTGAGAATACTGACCAATGCACCGTGGTGGGAATGTTTTTGGTAGAAGTCAAGGACTCGTTCATCTTCATTTAGTATCGTACAAAGTACAAGTACAGTCTAAGCAAAGCAAACACTAAAAAAATCACACTTGTGACCTATCCTTCTCCTGTGATGATGCCGCATCATCAACGACAACAATAGGTGGTGTAGTGACTACGACATCCTTCTCAGGATCATGAGTCTTCTTCTTCCTGAATAGGCTACCAATAGCAGAGCAGCCCTTACCAATCCACCTATAAGCAATAACAACCGGTGTACCAGTGACATGTGCAATAGCAGCAAACCAAGGATCAGGGAAGTATTTGATCGCAACAGCCCAAGGAATGCAAAGGAAACCAATGATGATCGAGATAGCCCACTGAGTGCCATCAATACCGCCAGGCTTGATCTCGAAGGCACGTCCACCAACAAAGATGATCATGACCTGAAGACCAATGATGAGAACAACGATGAAAGTGAAGAAGTGGTTGCGATGGATACCCTCGAAGATGTTGAGCTTGTTGTCCAGACGCCTGTTGTTGAAGATGTTGAAGATCTGCATCCAGACGAAGCTGTTGAAGATGACAGTGTCGAGCTCGAGCTTCTTGTTGGGGTCCGAGAGGTCGTAGCCAAGGATGTCACCACCGGCAAAGTAGAGTAGGAAGATTGCGGTGAGCTTATAGATGTTCTGACCGGTAATCTGCTTCCACATCGTGGTGGTGATGAGCGGCTTGTCCCTGCCTTGGGGTGGGCGGTTGAGTATGCGCTCGGTGGGAGGGTCAGTGGCGAGGGCAAGGGCGGCGAAGGTGTCCATAATCAGGTTGACCCAGAGTAGCTGAACGGCCTTCAGGGCGGGCTTCATCTCGTCGTCATAGACAGCTGTGACGAAGGCGAGCAGAACGGCGGTGATGTTGACAGTGATCTGGAACTGAAGAAACTTCTGTACGGCATCGTTCACGGCTCGTCCCCACATAAGGGCGGTGATGATCGAAGTGAAGTTGTCGTCCATGAGAATGATGGCAGATGCCTCCTTAGCAACCTCAGTACCTGAGATACCCATGGAGAAGCCAATGTTGGCAGCCTTAAGAGCAGGTGCGTCGTTGGTTCCATCGCCTGTGACAGCCACGATCTCGTTCAGGGCCTTGAGGCGCATAACGAGTACACGCTTGTCTTCAGGCGAAGATCGAGCCAAAACCTGGAGACGGGGAATGACCTCATCCATCTCAGCCTCGGAAAGGCGACGGAACTCGGGTCCTTCCATGACAACGCCACCCTCAGTGTAGATGTTGCACTCCGTTGCAATGGCTCGTGCGGTCTGTATGTTATCACCAGTGACCATGCGAACGGTAACGCCAGCACCTTGGGCTTTACGAACGGCCTCTGGCACACCGGGGCGAACGGGATCCTGAATACCAACTACACCGAAGAAGGTAAGATCGCTAAGGATGGAAGCGAAGTCGACGCTGCCGGTCTCAGTGAATTTGGCGTTTGCTGGAGGCCACTGGGCGTATTCCTGGTAGACAAGACCGATAGTCCGCAGAGACTTGTTGGCGAGCTCTCCGATTGTCGAGAGTAGTGCCTGGCGACCTTCCCCGGAAAGGGGTTCAGTCTCCAGTGTCTTGAAGTTGGCTTGCTCTGAGCACATGCCGAGAAGAATCTCAGAGGCACCCTTGACAACCAGACGGTAGCCGCCTGTCTTGAGCTTGAGAACTGCAGCCATGCACTTCTTGCTCGAATCGAACGGCATCATGTGCACAACCTCCCCGTTGTCGCGAGCTTCAGGTAGTGACAGAAGACCAAGGTGGTCCTTGGCAAGTTGCAACAAAGCAGTCTCGGTCTTGGATCCAACAAACACCTGCCTGCCCTCCTCTTCACCCTCGAAGGCGGTGGAGTTGATAGCGATTGACTGAACGAGGAGCTCCTTGGCAGCGGGGGTAACATTGGAGGCCCAAGATGCGAGAGTCGTTCCAGTCTCAGTGTCGGATTGTGCAAAGCTGGCAGTACCAAACTTGCCAGCAACGACTGTCATCTTGTTGGTGGTGAGCGTTCCTGTCTTGTCCGAGCATATCGCAGTAGCATTGCCCATGGTTTCGCATGCTCGCAGAACACGGACAAGGTTGTTCTCCTTCAGCATCCTTGTGGTTGCAAAAGCCAAGGCGAGTGTAACAGCAAGAGGTAGACCCTCAGGTACCGCCACGACGATGATGGTGACTGCAACAATCAAGATATCCATGAAAGCGGAACCCTTCTCGGTAGGTGTGCGGTTGTCACCTGACAGACCGCCAACGAAGCGGAAGAGCAAGATGAAGAAGAGAATGCCGGCAGCAGCGCTGCCAATCTTGGAGATGGCGACAGCGAGACCACCAAGCTTCTCCTGAAGTGGTGTGGCTTCCATCTCAGTGCGAACAGACATCATGATCTTGCCAAAAGAGCTGTGTACACCTACAGAAGTGGCCATGTAGGTACCAACACCCTCATTGACTTTGGCGCCGGAGATGATGAAAGGGTCGAGTCCCTTCTGAGACTGGCAGTTCTCAAGCGCTTTCATGACCATGGAGCTGGGTGTCTTGCGGATCGCATCTGACTCGCCAGTGGCAGAAGATTCGTCGCACTTAACATCGTGACCTTCGATAAAGATGCCGTCGACCGGGATGACATCACCGGGCTCCATGTGGATGATGTCTCCAACGAGTACATCGTAGACGCTGATCATGATGGCTTTGCCGGATCGTGTGACCTTGATCTCACGCTCTTCCTTTTTAGCGTTGAGTCGAACGAACGCTTGCTCCTTCTGCCAGTCGTTCACGGCTGTGACCAGGACGACGATGACGATAGCGATACAGATAGCAAGCCCCTCTACCCAGTCTACTGGTGTTGGTGAACCAGGCGGGTGCTCCGCGCCGAACGTCTCATAGAGGCCAAGTGCCAGTGAAATGGCGGCGGCGACAGTAAGAACGATAAGTACAGTATCGTTATAAGCGTTCCATACTAGTCTCCATAACGGCGTTGGTTTCTTAGGGGGTAATACATTTCGTCCGTATACGTGTATCCGGTCCTCGAAAGGTTGTCCGCCGCTATGTGATCGTTCGGTCTTCTTGTCATTAGTTGCGCCATGCACGGCTTGGTCGAATGTGATTTGCTGAGGAGCAGCTGCTTCGTCGATGCTCAACCCAGTATGTGTATCTGACTGCAGTCCATGTGCAATACCTTGTAAGCCACCTAGCGCCTGGAAAGCAGGCAACGACTTTGGGTTGAAGAGCTTATTGAGTTGGCCTGGGGAAAAGGCGAAAGGATTGTTGTCCACTTTGAAGTCGCCCTCCGTCCCAGGATCGGGCAGTAATGCGGTCTCGGAATCGTTTACTGCTGTTGATGCGTTGCTAGGGGATACTTCTGATAGTGGCGATACTGGTGTCCGGAAAGGATCGGATGTGGAAGAAGAAATGGTATCGGTGTTGCTCAGAGCTCGTTGCCGAGTGTTGACCTGTAGGTTAGGTGGCGCGAGTTTTCCGCTCTCCATATCGTATGAACGTATGTCGCTAAGATTAAAGGAAATAGTGAATCTGGAGTAAATGTAGTAGATTCAGTCGAACTTGAGATACTGTAGGCGACAAGGGGTATCGAGCTGATGGAGTATGTATGACTGTGTTAAGCTGAGTGTGTTGAAGCACCATATATATCAAGGAGGCTGTGTATTCTTCGCCTGCGACAAGCGCCCCTTGGCTCTTGTGTGCGTCATTTTCACATCTGCCTTGAGATCAAACGTATAAGGTAGTCATTTCAGCCTTTCTGGGCATTGCGCCCCACGGTCGCTTCGCGGCCTTGACCTACTCAGATCTAGAGGGTTGCGAGCGGGGTATTGCTAGAATATGGAAGGAGGGTACCGAATACTTGCTTGACTGCCAATATGGTATACAACGGCGGCCAAGAGATGGCAAGAATCGTTGTTGGTTGATACGGCGGGTGGAAGAGCTCTCGATTGTGCGTGCCCAGACGACAAGACGCCAACGCGCCATGGCCCGGGGGCAGTGCAAATTGTGTGACAGCATGGCAGCGCGGGGTCCTTGTACTTTCCTCGTTGGCGGCAAAGCTGTGGAAAACAACAATCTCGACTGTCGAGAAATTTGGTCTGAAAAGGCATCATGGTTTGGCAAGAACCACCGAAGTCTGAATAGGGTGTTTACAATGATCAGCCTAGGAGGGACTAGACAAGGCTGCGACATAAATTCAGCCGTTTCGACCAATGACCAGTCAAGCCATGCGCCACAAGCTTTCGCCACTGCGGCTGTGTGCAGAGAGTCGAGCGAATCATAGATCACCCCTTTTGGCAGAGTGATTGTTAAGGGCAGTGCGGCAGAGCACGCGTATCTATCGTAAATCGACCAATCAACAGCTGTGGCACAATGACATCGCCACAAATGTCACAGCTTAAGCTCAACACTGCTGTTGCCCCCATCTCGAACTCTCACCTCTACTGTAGTACGTATGCAATAATCTAGTCCGACAACTGAGGCTCGTGAATTTGCACGTGGACACATCCAGCAAATGATAGGTGCATACCTCAGTCACCACGCTGAAGTATTGCGAGGCGCAGCCTTCCAAGACGCGGACGTTGGTACAGATCTTGATTAATAATCTCACAAAATGTGTTAGTGGAATATCCTGTTGTGACTGACACGGCCAAATCTCGCCCTCCGAAGAGGTACGTACAAATTTCCGTCACCGGAAAGGGGCTGTTCACACATGGGCAAACTAAGTGCGGCTTATCGTAAACCTCATAAGTCCTCTACCGGTCGGTGAAGGACATAGCCTTGTCAGCGCTATCTTGCACGTGCCACGTTTCTTTGAATCAAGTCATTTTGCTAGGCAGCAGCCTCGCAGTCGCAAATGGTCATCATCTTTGAGAAGTTTGACTGCGTCGCATCTCGGTGAACTCCAAATCCGGCTACATCTGGTTATTGGAAAGGAGTAGAGGCGTCTTCGCATAAACTTGAGTAATGTGTAGAGTTGCCTCGTAGTCTGCTAAGATCATAGCGGCTCATGATACTGCTACGGTTTCGTGATGGATCCAGTCCCCGCTCAAATCGCCCTGCTGGTGCGCGGACCGAAACGTCATTGAGCGAACAGTTTTGCTTGAGTTGAGGCAGTGTTGGTCTTGGTGAACGCGAGCATTGAAGCTTCAGTGTCGAGATGTACCGGTCAAGCTGATTCTGACGGCTTTTTGCGGCATCATGCATTAATTGATGAGTACTGCCGGCCTACTGACACGATTGCCCCGTGAGTCTATACTATTTCGGCCTAAAGCTGCAGTTTAAGAGCCCGAAAGCAAAGACAGCTTCGATTTGCGATATCGAGTCGCCGCTACGAAAATTTCATCTGCACGTGCCCATATAGCAGGAGCACTTTCGTTCTCCTCCATGACGAACGGTATACTCTCGAGCTCTTGAGCACCTATCGACATTGAGGTTATCGATTGGTGAAACCAGCGACTCTACCACGATCGGGGCGCCAACCTGAACCGTGCTCAATACTTCGTCGTATAGGAGTACGAATTCTGATGCCCCATTGTCCAGAGAAGTATTATGGCATTTGATGAGAACCCTATTGCCCCGGACCTCGTACCGCTAATATTCAGTGCAGTCCGACTGTCTAGCGAGAAACTCAAATAGAATATCAAGATGTTGGAGTTCAGTGAAGAACTGTACACAAAGGGAAGAAGTTGAAGATTGTACTGAGGTTGTGTTGAGTGAAGCTACAAACAGTATATATAGGTGAGTAGCTGTAAACAACGCTAGTGTGACGTGGCAGTCACTCTCATGGCAGGTGAGGTACAACAGGCAGGAACACCCTGAACCGTGACACAATAGCATTGACTGATGATGGTTGTCCATGGTTTGACCAAAATTTCCGTTTCATTGAAGCCTTGAAAGCCAATGATCCTTCATCCTGTCAAAACGACGGTTCGACTCGTGTGACCCATTGCCAACGTGTCTCATCTTCCCTCTGCATTGCAGCTACAAGCTCCATAAAATCATTCACCTGCGCTTTCGTCAGACCGAAGCTCTTCACAAAGGAACTGAGACACCGTAATTCATTCGATTGCCTCTCACGTCCACTAACTGCTCGAGGATATCTTGTGCAATTTGAAAAAGCGAAGTCAATTGGAAGTCACTACTCTTATCCCACGAGACCCCGTCTGTCTTCGCACGAGCACCATTGTCGCGGTCCCGCAGCGATACAAAAAGGCCGACCTTTCTGACCCTCGGATCCTAAGGGATATATACACCGCAACAACCATAAACCACCTTCTGCCACGAAATATACCGCTTGGACAGGAAAATCCCTTGTACAATCAAGCCGCGTGGAACACTCGTGGTGGTAGACATCGGCGGACAGAGTTAGGGGCGACGGAGACGGCGACTGACGCTTCTGCTTGAAAAAATTGTTCTATCCATCGCGCACATGGTTTAAGTCAAATCTCAAAGCACTTGCATCGACGTTTTGTATTTCCAAGTCCAACCCGTCAAGTCTCGACCAACTATTGTCGACCGGCCGTGATTCATCTTCGAACCATACCAAGGCACTACTAGCCCGTGTATATATTTGCTACATAAGATTGACCTGGTGGTAACGTTCTAGAGGGTTGACCTGGTTCATGAAGATCTGTTTGGTTCACAAATAGACAGACCCATTCGTGTGAATTTGACAAAATTCTTGACAGAATGGGTACATGTTCCTTCCGATGTCTAGGTTTTTCTCATTAACAGACGTGGGAGATTTAGATAGTAATGTCCCCAAAGTGTAGGGAAGAGCATGATATGTCGGAGCCAAATCGAGATCGGAGACGCGCTTATCATAATGTAGTTAATCGTCGGTGTCATAATGGACTTTTGAACAGACGTACGTGGTTCGGTCAGGTGCTCTTTGGGTTCATGATTATAGACGCTGGAACTAGGGAAATCAGCAATCACTAACAGTGAGCTTTGATCAGGAGTGAGATAAAGCACGCCTCTGTCGAGTGGCACCACGTCTGGTAAATCAGTACCGGCATGGCTCAAGGCAAGAATGTTTTCGATGGAGGTAAGTTGTGGAAGGTGCCAGGTTGAACCTTGCTCTACGGGGGATTGTGTCAGTCTCATACACGGGCAAACAGCGCGCGTGCAAAAGGACGGCTGAAAATACGTCTTCTGTCACTTGTTTAACCGTTGTGCGCTGACCTGATCTGTGGGAGGCGACCCTGTTGATACAGTGCAGATTGGCTTGTGGAAGTATTCCAGTGAAACACGTTTTCATTTCGCACCATGCTTTCGAGTTGAGAGAATATGGAGTGAGAGAAGTTTTCGTCTACCTCTTCCAACTGTGTCGCGAAGGAGGAAGTATCGTTGGCGGAACATTGACATTCTTCATGTGAGTGTAAAAAGTGGGTTGGATGTTAAAATTGGGCGATGTCAGGTATCAACTAATTTCTTGGTGGCGAACGTTTGGCGTGTGGTGGCGTTATGCTTTCTCCAAGTCCCAATAGGTTAACTTCGTATCCTGATTGGCTCAAAGCACTGCGGAATTCGAAAGCTGAATCTTATAGGTCCAGTCAGAACCATCGTTCTCCCAAAGCATCGCGGAATATGAAAGCTGAGTTCTTATAGAACTCACCGTTGTTCTCAGGAGCACCATAGAAACTGGACTCGTGGTCATCGCCATACCACCACCGACCACCGACCTCTTCGCTCCCGCCAACAAATCCCATCTTGGTTATCTTGGTTTTCTGCCAAGGGCGCTCTCCCCCACCGTGTCCATATCATACGTTTCCTCCACGTATATACTGTTTACAAAAGCATTCCACCCGCGCATATCATGAACGGATAGTCTCATCTCCACACCTAGATTGCGCAGATTATCATAGCTGACGCGATCCGTGTCTGACTTCATATAAGTACGCAGTAACTCCAGGAGGAGGTTTTGAGCCAATTTTGCGTGATCAACGTTGATCTGTTGGTCTTCCAGAGCAAGGCCCATTAATTCGAAGAGTCTGTCGCGTGGATCGCTACACCCAAGCCCAGAAAATCGGGCAAGACAATCCATAAGACTTGGGCGTTGAGTCTGCATAGGGGTAAGCCGGTCACCTTCATGATCTGTATGACCACGATCCGCCCTAAGAGTGAGCAGTTAATCGGCAGTCTGCTCCACCGGCCACAAAGGCTGATACAGGAAGTTTGCAATTTCGCGTAGATTTGATATAGGTCGGTCCAAGGGGAATAAATACCTCCTGGATGATTCACAACAGGGAGAAGTGAGTATGCTGCGAGGTCATACGCAGACACTGCATTACATAATAACATACAGCGGTGTTCCTCATCAGCTGCTGGACCTGGCAATCTTGGAGGGGTAGCAAGTCTTTGCAAGATGTTCCATCGCAGCGTCTACTGGCACTTCCGTTCCATATCGTGTTTGATCATCGTTTGTTTAGATGATCGTATTGTTTGCCAACCCATAGATATCAGTCATGAGTTGCTCCTGGTGGTTCCGCTCCAGAACATCGAGCTGATCGATGCAAATTTGGTCCATCCACATCCAGCCAATCCAGTCGGAATCACCAAAGTTTTTGCTGCACCGAAATTGTTGACAAAAGCGGTATAGGTTCGATCCAATGCTGATTCGTTTGTGGTTAATGTATATGTTGCGTTTTGGCTAGGAATTGCCTCATGCATAAGAGAGCGCACTATACTCTCAAAGCCGATCGTACTTCGGTTCCATGATGAAGTGTTGTAATGCGCATTCGATCTTCGAAGCTGTGGACAAGTCACTCCGGCAGAGTCTGAGTAAGCGTATCTGCGATCACCTCTTCCATATCGACTACCTCTTCCACATTGAAGGGAGCCTTGCGCGCTTGTCTTTGTGATTTGAGCGTGCGCAAGACCTGCATTTTCTGATGGAGCCAAGATATGACATAGGGCACTCATGTACTGCGGAGTCCCGGATATTGAACCACGCATTAAGGTGTTCGTGGGAAACTGCAGAAAGTGAGATTTATGAGGCTACCGAGCTCTTCAGGGGATCGATGCGTTGCAAGGCTGAAGTACCCGGTGGTGGATGCTGAGCCTGGCAGCCTGTTCATCATTTCGACCAATCGGGTGCTCCTAAACGTCCGTCAAGGCTCTCATGTTTTTGTTGCGTGCAAACGAGCTCAGTTGACGAACATGTCAAGATGGCGCTGCCATAGTCCAAAGATCGAGTACTGGGAGTAAGTACTACCATAATGTTTTGGTTCTTTAAGAAGTCCTCGGCTCGGAACAAAGCGCGAGGCAGTGGTGGGGCAAGCACAATGGAGCTCACCCCATACACGAGAAGAGGCGGCCGTCTCCGACGCTTGCTGGTCGCCGTGCTGACTGTAAAATAGTGCTTTGATCGTGCGTGAACAGTTCCTCGAACTGACAACCTCCACAGCCAAATCTTGACGTACACGTAACAGTTATGGCAGCCTCGACACAAGGGCTCACACCTGAGCAGATCGAGTTCTTCAACAAGAATGGCTACCTTCTTATCCCAGATGCACTTTCACAAGATACAGTTAAGCAGCTGCTGGCTGATACCAACAAGATGCTGCACGGCTTCGAGTTAAAGGACCACCCAATGACCAAGTTCTCCACCGGTGGCGATGACGGCGCAGACCATGTAGGCGATGCATACTTCCTGGAATCTGGGGATAAGGTGCGTTTCTTCTTCGAGGAAGGTACGAATGCGCACATGTATACCCAAAGCTGTATAGCTAATACAAACCAGATGCCTTTGATAAGTCTGGGAACCTGACCAAGCCCAAAGAGCGCGCCATCAACAAGATCGGCCACTACCTCCACGAGCTATCCCCTTCCTTTCGCGAAATATCCCTCTCAGCGAAGAACGCAGCCATAGCACGCGACCTCGGCTTCCACGACCCTCGTGTTCTCCAATCCATGGTCATCTGCAAGCAACCTGAAATTGGCGGCGCAGTACCTCCACACCAGGACAGCACCTTCCTGTACACAAATCCACCAAGCGCGGTGGGGTATTGGTATGCGCTCGAGGACGCGACGAAGGAGAATGGATGCTTGAGCTTCGCAGCAGGGAGCCACAGGCGCGCGGCGGTCAAGCAGAGGTTCGTGCGGACGGGCGAGAATGGCAAGGAAGGCACTGGCTTCATTGACAATGAAGGACCGCAATTTCCCAATGGCTTGCAGACAGAGTCTGGTGCTGACAAGGAAGAAGTATACGATATGGGCGAGGTCAAGGCTGGTACACTAGTGCTCATCCATGGCAACATCTTGCACAAGAGCGAGAAGAACACCAGCCAGAAGAGCCGGAACATTTACACCTTCCATGTTATTGAGGGCCAGGAGAAGTACGACGAGAGGAATTGGCTGCAGCCGCCCGCGAGTGGGTTCTCGAAGCTGAGCGTCGGTGCGTAGGAATGAAGGTATCGATGATACTATGATAACTATGTCTTGCTCTGCACACATAGCGCAATACCGCCAAGTGCCAGGCCCATGCCGATCCATGTATCTGTGAATTATAAGCGGAGCGCAAATGTGTAACGAGCAGTATGACGTACCTCTGCTAATGACCTTTTTCTCTGCCCACCATTCACCCAACACCGTGAACATAAAGGCCAGTGAGTTTGTGATTGGTACCGTAAGACTTAGCTCTGCTATTTGTTAGCTTCCCACGAAGAGCACATGTCCAGTCTGGTACTCACCAGCCTTGCCAATCAAAATGAAGAACCA
This sequence comes from Macroventuria anomochaeta, assembly GCF_010093625.1. Taxonomy (NCBI): domain Eukaryota; kingdom Fungi; phylum Ascomycota; class Dothideomycetes; order Pleosporales; family Didymellaceae; genus Macroventuria; species Macroventuria anomochaeta. The sequence goes on along the minus strand of NW_022985420.1, from coordinate 31,038 downwards.
TACACTGCCAGTGACATTGAGCAGCAACGGAATGGCATACGCTGGCCTACTCAGCACACCCTTCACAGCATACCAGATTCCCAGAGCCCTCCTCTTCAATGCCGAGTTCTTAGGATCGGTCAAAGAAGGGTGTGTCGGCGGGGTGTAATTTATGGCAGCTTTGCGCATGAATGGTGTGGTGAGCCCCCAACATGCACCAACCATCAGGAATCCAAGGATCCATCGGAAGATGGACGGCTGAGGGTCGCTGGCGACAGGCATGTCTGGATCCATAGCGATGTGCGACCGAACTAGTGAATCAAAATTGTATGTACAAGTGAGCAACCAGCGTGTAAGTCGCGTACAGTGGTGACGTCGCGGGTGTTTACTCTGAGCTGTCGCAGCCAAAGAGCCCGGAGTTCACGGGTCGCGCCTGCCTGAGGCTTCGTTACATTAGCGGCGCCTCTTTCCTCCGAGCCAACCCTCCATCACTCGAAACACCAACCACCGCAACATTTCGTCTTGTTGTTATTGGCAGCACTGCCATCCTCGCATTATTTTAACTCATTGTCAGGTCAACATGCGACAAACGACACGTTCGACACAAAGGCCAATGCAAGGGGGCACCTTGCGCTGCCAGAATTGGCACAACCTGCCGCTGCCCACGAGCGCAAAAGCACTTCCACAGTCAACACTATGAGCTCGTCACGAAGATGTCGTGCCCCTCTTCGCGTCCTTCTTCGCTACAGTTCATCCGTTCAAGCCTGTCAGCTGGGATTTGGAGCTCCCGCTCGCAAAGGCATGTGCAATACCACTCACGCCATGTTCTGTCTCAACCATCATCATCATCGCCCAAAGTCTGCTTGTCCACAGTTTTGCCGGCCATCACTTTTCTTTGTTCCCCAGATCTGGGTCTTCCCCTTAGACTCATTCCTCTATCCACTTCCTCTTCTGATGTCGGTTTCCTTATGTCAGTCAATCATTGTCTGCCCACTTCAGCGTCAAGTGTCTGAATTCTATCAATAAGGCAGGCTGGGAACGGCTGTTTGCGGCATGTTTGCTATCTGCATTCCATACACTTTGAAATCGAGTGGGTGGTTAAGTGAAGCGTTGCAATGGACCCCATCGCACGTCATCGCATCATCCATCAAGCTCGATCCCATCCCCCAGAGATCTTCAAATTATTTTCCGATGATATTCGAGATGAAACAGCCACCAAGAGCCTCAAGGGCGTACAGCGCCAGCGTCTGCAGCCCTACGGATAGCCAACGGCTGTCAACAAAGATGGGCAGAGTAGCGATTGTGGTGTAACGGGTACCTGCGGGGCTGGGCAATAAACGCAAGAATGTAACCCAATAGCGACGCTGTGGCTGCAAGCAGCATGCTTCTTCCTGGGTGCACCCGCTAAGGCCACCTCAAGTCCCAAGTGCACTGAAGTTTGACACTTCGGCCACTACAGACGCCTCCAGCGAGCCTGAAACAAGAGGACAGTGGCTTAGGTCATCCTCATTCCGCCCTGGGTCCCCAATAATAGTTCGATACAACCTCGAATGCAGTTGTCGAGGAGAGGCTGGAAAGAATTCTCGTGAACTAAGATGCAGGAGTATATATCCAGTATAGGTAGGGTTGTTTTGGTTGTTTGTATCCAGCATCTATTGCACCATTGGTCACTCCACACTCGTTTGTACGCCTCGAATTCAGATACCTGCAAGGTACAAGACGCGTTACATCCACGGCTCATCCACTCAATATTCCCTTCGCCACACCTTACAGGCAGGTCGCCTCCGAGTACCTGGTCAGTAACCAAGCGGAAAGTTATTCTTCATGGCCCATCTACTACGCTACCACTCCGAAATCGAAATGCGGCCGATCAACAAAGAGACGGAAGCGGTTGAGCTAGACCATCTCTTTGAGAGCTACGCTGAGACGGATCTGTTCCAGCAGTTGACTACTTCTGCTGCCGACTCCTCAGCCGCGTCAAGTACGGCTCTTTCAGCCTTGGCTCCACCTAGATCCCTCAGGATACCCATGATAACCTGGGGCCCCACCGACTCGCCCAACATCGACTTCACCTTCTCCACATCCTGCTCCCCAGACTTCTCCACCTCCAAGACCGCCGGCTGGTGGAACGACGACAGCATGCCCATGGCGCAACAATCCTATCCCACACACCGCGAATCCCACGCTCGCCCAAAAGCCCAAAGCATTCCCATCTCCTTGGCCGGCCTCAGTATTTCCTGCGACATGAGCAGCTTCAGCAGCATGAGCAAGTATCAATCGCAACCGGAGATGCAATCATATCACCCGGCGATGTATCCTACACCCCCAACACACCCTGCTCATCCTTCAAGTATGGTACCCATCGGCACACGCCCGCTCTCCTGCCCCCCCTCTCCCACACCGCAGGCGCGCTTCCACCGCCGCCGGCCCAGCGGGCAGGCACAGCGCACCAACACGACACAGTCCCGTGGCAAGTCGTCGCAATCGTCGCACGGCACTGCACGCGCGCCGTCGAGGGGGAATGTCGGGTTTGTCAACTTCACGCTCGACGATAGTCGTAAGATCTTGACTGGTGTTGCGCCGAGCGGGTCAAGCAAGACGAAGGCGAGGCGCGAGAAGGAGGCCGCTGAGAGGAGGAGAAAACTGAGTCAAGCGGCTGTTAAGGCGGTTATGGAGGCGGGTGGGGATGTGAATCGGTTGAGGGCGTTGGAGAGGGAGGGGTTGTGTGTTTTTGAGAGCTAAGAGAGCTTTGACTCCCTTTCGAGAGAAAGTTGAATTGGCTTGACCTGGCACTCGTATACATACCCTCACTTCCGAGGCCTCACCGTATTGGCGTGTTGGAACTTGGGAGGGTAGCAATGTTTTAAAATTTTGTAAAGCGTATATTACTGTCCTGGAGAGGTAATGCGTACATAGCACGAAGGTTATACAGACACTTCATACATCAGAGTAGTAATCGAACTAGCATACCATCAGCCATCTTCATCATGCTGGATTGTGACTTCGCTATCCTCATTTCCTCTTCTGCGCTCATCCTAGCTTCGACATGTGCCTTTGCCGCAGCCACTGAGCCACACATCATGCGGCTGGAGGCTTCTGCAAGGCTGCGCCAGTGCCTTGAGGTAGCAGTCACCTTGTTGTAGGCTGACATCCCTAAGCTAATTTAGAGCAAAATTCTTGCCTTCTTCGCTTTGGAACTTCCTTCAGCCAGCGCTCTCGACCTCCAACCTCGCAAGCACCGCCTCGACGACGCCCTTTGCCCCAACACCCTTCTCCACACCCCCTAAACTCTGCTCCTCAGCCTCCAGCTCCACAGCCCCCTCGTATACCTTCACAATCGTGTCCTCGTCCACCTTGGTTCCACAAGCCACCAAGCCCTTAATCAACGTACTGACTCTTGTGATCTCCTTCATGACCGGCGCCTCAATCTCATCATTCTGGCTCGAGTACAGCGTCTCGGTAACCTGTTCATCCAGCCTGTTGATTCCAGTTTCCGTCGTTGATGCAGCGACCACCGTGTGTTTCGAAATGAAAATGTATCCATTTACACCCAGGACAACATCGATCTCGCCTGCCGCAGTATTGAGCGTGAAGACCTGCCGTCTACTCCTGACCACACCTCCCTTGCGCGACAAGATGCCGCCACCGGCACCGGACAGAGAGGTGAATAGCCCGTTGCGCAGTTTTCCGTATTTCAGTGAGCGCGTGTGTAGAGAGGCGGTATTGTCTTGGTGCAGGGATTGCACTTCGGCGACAAGCAGGTCGCCTTCTGAGAAGAAGGTGCGGATGTTCAGTTCGTCGACTGCGGTTCTCCTTCGAAGGATCCCTCCTGGCAAGTTGATCGACGAGAGGGGCAGGTTGGCAAGCATGGGCGCAGCGATGTCGACACTCCACTTTTTGGTTTGCACGTTGACTATGCGGCCGATTACTAGGTCGCCGATTTCTGGTTGGTAGCGTGCGCGCAGAGGTTGCACGGAGAGCAGCTTGTTGGTCTTGTGCAGGCTGCCGGCAACTGTGGAGATGATTGTCCCGCTGCCTGCTGGAACGTAAGTGCCGTGGCCACGCATCCATTGCGGGTCGCTTGTGATGTGTTCACCCGGTGTGACTATAGAGGCGGTATTCGAGGTTGGGAGCTCGTCGTCGGACATGTCGACGTCCGAATCTTCGGTGGGCGCATCACGGCGGGGTGGGAGGGGTGCGCTGGGAGGGAGGATTGAGACGCCCATTGTGTGTGGCGCAGGCGGTGTGGTTGACTTCTTGTTCGATTCGTAGTGTGGTAAGAGTTGAACGCAGGTAATAGTGTCTTCCTATATAGGTCGGCAGGCTGTTGGTGTTTGTTGTGGTGATGTCGTCTTCGACGTTGGAGTTCTGAAATTTTGGCGGAGAGCTTCATCGTCATCACCCCTGCACCGCGCTAGCGTTCAAAAGCGGAATGGTCAGCCGCGTCCGCCAGGCAATCGCGTCTATGTTTCGACGTCACACCATCAACGAACCTCTCATCAACGTCCGAAACCAATACTGCCATCGCGATGCCGGGTGACTTGTTACATGCACTTGATGTTCCAGAAGCACTTGTCCGAATAAGCGAGCGCATGGCCGAGCAGTACCAAGAGCCTTTCATCTACGATCTCGAGAGAGCAGTGAACACCACCGAACAGGATGACCCAAACTACTACGCACGTCTTCCACGGTCTTTGATCACGGCGTCCAATATTCAGACATTCATAAGTGGTACTGGATCATCGATATACGAGGACCTCTCACCACTACTAGAGGATACCGAGCACGAGCTCATCCTTGTGACCTGCTTCTGGGCCTCATCTGTTAGCCGTGACGTGCTCAATGCCGTGCTTCGCAAGCTATCTGATAAGGCTATAAGGCGGGGCACGGAGAAAATCCGCGTTCGAATATGTTTCTCGTCTTCTTCGGTCTTCCAAAAGTTGTTTCACAAGCAGGCAGCCAGTGGGCAAACATACCTAGCTTCTGAGTGGGTGAAGAAGTTTGGCCTACCTGATCCGTCCGAGCTAGGTGGATTGGATCTGAAGATCAAGAGCGTCTTCATCCTGCCTTTCAGTGTCATGCACCCCAAATTCATCATCGTGGACCGACAGGTAGTGGTCCTCCCAAGTTGTAACGTCAGTTGGGAAGAGTGGTTTGAAGGTGCCATAACGATGACTGGGCCCATCCTATCGCAATTCCTCAGGTTCTACTGGGCGTTCTGGGAAAGGCGAGCGGATGCACCGCCCGACTTGCCTGATAGAAAGCGGATCATCACAGTACCTGCCACAGATCGTGATGCTCCACCTGGGGTGCCCAGCGCCAGGCATACCGCTGCAGGCTTCCCAGACGACACTCCTAGCTTCTTCCTCCCAAGTCCCCACCACTGGAATCCAAACTTCCGACTCTTCGGAGCTGCCACAGCCCCCACTACGCCTCTGAACGCCTTTTTACTTACTTTGTTCGACAAAGCAGAGCACAGCATACGCATCCAAACACCAAATCTCACTGCCCCACCCGTATTATCCGCGTTGTTGAGAGCACTCGCTCGCGGCATCGATGTCAAGATCTTGACGTCAGCACGACTCATGATCCTCGAGCAGCTTGTCACAGCCGGTACTACAACATATCGCTGCGTCAAGACGCTGATCAAACGATACAAGGCACTTGAACCGCGAGCAACGTCAAGGATCCACGACGAGGAAGCAGCTATGACTCCTGCCAAGGTTGGAAAGTTGCGCATCTCGTACTTCGAGCCAAGACATGGATACAAGAAGAAGGGAGAAGAGCAGGGTGAGCCACAACAGAGTCATCTCAAGATGACAATTGTAGATGGCGAGGTGCTGGTTCTGGGTAGTGGCAACCTGGATCGCGCGAGTTGGTCCACGAGTCAAGAGCTGGGGGTTGCATTCTTTGGAGCTGAGGTGGTGCGAAAGGTGGAAGAGACAGTGGATACAGCAATGGCGGGGAGAAGCAGGGTGGTATTCGACAGCGAGACCCGATGACGACGTATTGCACGACTGGAAACAGCTCTCTATGTCCACATCCCACATTCGAGCTTTGAGACGACAGTTATCGATGGCAAAACCATAGAAGGGCTACTTTCACGTAGCTCTTCTCTACGAATAACTTCCTTGACAGCACGTAGGACACAACTCCTCATGCTGATCAGTGTGACCATCCCCACTTGCCACAAAGCCCTCGCAGCCCCAGCTCATCTCGCCATCGTTCCTTTAACGGTTTCTCTCATAGCTATTGCTGCATAACCTCTGAGGTTCACATCGTCAGTAATATTCGCTCACCAGATGTGCGTATCACTTACCTACTCTACATTGGCTTGCACTCCTCCACCTGGCTCACATCTTGCGACTCTCTGCTTTCGACGAGCGCCTTTACACCCTTGGCTAACCTCTCAGCGCAGCAGTACGAGCGTGACGTAGCCTTGCCAGGATCTGATTCTATGGACTCTGCACTCCGGGGGTAGCTTCCGCAACCAATGCCTACGACTTACACCGTAACACTACGTGCGTGTAAGTTGTAGCGTGCTGCAGCAAGGAAACCTCCGATGTCTCGTGCTCTCAGACAAAGAGTATTGATGCGGTAGTCCTTCGGTCCACACAAGGTTGTTGCGGTGTGTAGATCGGCCACCTCCAGCGTGAGCTTCAGCTCGACAAGGTTCCATGCACCGACTTGCCAGTTCGAGTTGGGCCATGTATAGTCTCTGGCGTTAGAAAGGAGCAAACGCCATCGAGGTGTGGAGGCGTCGCCGAAACCAAAAGAACCTCATGTGACTGTACCGGGAACGTACATTCGGAGGTCCGAATGACGGATGTGGCGTACAAAATAGGTCGGAGTATGCGGGACACTTGTGTCTTTCAGGCGCAAGTGAAGTTGCAAGGTGTTTTACCCCCACACTTCCAGTGCAAACTCGCTCATGCGCTTGCTGGTGAGGAGGAAAGGCAGGATAGCCCTCCTGGAGCGCAGGTCGACTGGGTTGTCGAACAGAAGGAGGCACTTAAGGATCTCGACTTTCAGTTCGTCGGGCAATCTCGCCAACGGAGAAAGGACTTCGGTATCGTTGCCCATGTCGCGCCTGCGGGTGGAGCTCTTTTCTGTCTAGGGTGGAGGCCTGCGACCCAGCACTAGCGCATCGTGCGCGAGCAATTTGTCTTTCACATCCTTCGATTGCATTGTACGATCAAACAAGTCCATATCCAAGGAATACGGCACGAGTAATGTCGAGTACGGTCAAAGATTCGACAACTCATGGTTCGGTGTATTGCAGCTTCACGCACTACCTCTGTGGAGTACAGTCGTTGAACGGTGCTACGCTGATCAACGTTTATCATCTACCAGTACAATTCCCAGCGACCCTTCACGGCTCTACACAACTTCGAGCGCCCATCCACAACGGCCTGTTGTATCCTTCACTCTTTCTCAGCCACGCGACGAGGTCGCTCCATTAGCGCTCTTAGACCTATCGCGGGTCCCGCGGCGCAACGATGCGGACAATGTCTGACCATTGCAAATCCACGCACTTCGCGACCGCTATTGTCAAAGTCCGTTGCTGTCACGCAGTAAGAGTCTCCCTGCCAGCCATCGGTTCTCACCGTGACGCGATCGGCGCGCAAATGGCAGAGCCCAGCGTTCAGGAATCTTTCGATGCTCTGATGCCAAAGCAAGGGTGTCCTCTCCGTTTTCAGGATGACACACAAGTCTCGTGGGTTTGGAAGTTCCTGCTGCCAGGCGGTATCATGTGAATCTACCAGAGGATTTTGTGAAGTCAAGAGACGACGCCATACGTTGACTCGTTCCTGGCAGTCATCCCATCGCGGATATGACCCTTTGTCTACGAGTATATGCTTGCGCCAACTCAGCATGCGAGGAACGTCGAAACGCACGTGTGACCCGCGACAATGTCTCCCTGGCGATGGACGTGTCATCGCAAGATTCACTTGACGTGGTTCACCCTGGATATGTCCTGCCACGGGTCTGAAACGTAGCCTGAAAAGGTTCTGGCCCCAAACATCCAGCGCAATCTTACGCATGCCTTTGCTCGTAAGGAACAAAGAGATAATCTTGTGCTTGTGATTATGCTCAACGGAGATGCGTACTACCAGCCAGTACCTGAGGATTTCGACTTTGAGCTCAACTGGCAAGGGTTCCCATGGGAATGGAACGTTGTCGAGAATAGCCTTTTGTTTGATTGGCGTCGTCTCGGTTGATGCGTGCTTTGTGTACGGTTTTATTCGACAGTGAAGAACCCTTCGCAGCGAGCGAGTTGATAAGAAAGCGATGGCCGAACATCTGGTGTAAAGGACGAGTAATTCTCACTCCGTCACAAGGCAACCGCCACCCTATAGGAGCCGAGCAATTCACTGATTAGTTCTAATGACCCTATGAACCTCACGCCAAACCTTAAATTACCTGTTGGCACACGCGTAGGAAGGTCCGACAGACCTCGGTCACGCCTCCTTCACAAGAACGCTATTGAGTACTCAGAAGACGGATATTGTTCGTCGAGGCGGAGTGAGTTAGAAGTATATCATGAAAGTCGTTCTTTCGCGCCAGGGCTACAGGAAACTAGAACCCAGGTCCATCATCACCTACATCAGACTTTGTACGATAGAAACAGTCATAAAGATTTTACATCTTGATCCCATATCAGCACTCACCATTTGGTGAGTAGTTAAAACCAACACGATAGGGTTCCGCTCTATGTGCCTCTTCTTCAGACAATCTAGTTTGGCATTGGTGCTTTGGGGTGGCTTCAGCCTCCACCGCCACCACCGCCACCATAGTCACATGTCAGCTAGCAGTCCTAAACACGTGAGTTGGCGATGGACAACATACCCCGCCTGCGCTGCCTTCTGAACAGGGCCCGACTGCAGACAAAACAGGCCACAATGTCGCCAAGTCATGGCGCGTCGATGCATGTTCAACGGTGAAGACGACCATGCTGTGCTTTAGCCGCGGAGCCACCCCGCGGAGTTGCAATCGTTAGCCAATCACCAGGCTAGACCCTGTTCTCAGAGTCGGTCCAACCTGCCTGCCAGCATCCCCACCACTAGTGCCACTTTGCACACGAATGACGTCTGAGGAGCCCCTCGTGCGTCATGGGCGTAAACAACGCGTTCTCTCCTGCTTGCTGTTTCAGGCTGCTTCTCGACCCTTACGATCGATCTACTGCAGATCCAGGTCTCCCAGGCATAATTCTACCCCAACTCGCATCCACACAGTCGTATAAGATCCTCATCTTCCAACATACTCTGCTCTGCTTAACTCTGTTCTTTTCGCGAACAATCCATACACTTACCTCCCCGTGTCCCACAACAGACACAAACATGAACAACATGTCAGGTCTTGCAGATACCCTGACCGCTTCAGGAGGCGCCGAGTCTGCAGGTTAGACAATGTCCCCCGTAGCATCTGCTCTTTGGACAATGAAGCCAACTAACGACCGAACTCAGGCTTCCTCAATGACATTGTCGAACAACTATGGCCCAACATCAATGTTGCCGGCTGCAACATGGTGAGAGAGATTGTCGAACCTATTCTGGCCTCCACACTTCCAGGTCCATTGGCAAATCTGCGATTCACCAAGCTTGATCTAGGCCCTGTACCTTTACGCTTGTCTGCAGTGGACGTACACAAGACCTCCATGGGAGGGATCAAGTTGGACATGAATGTGAGCTGGGAGAGTATGAGCGATATTGAGCTGGACGGCAGGATGGTCCCCAAGATCGTAAGCTCTGAATGCTTCCAAGGTCGTTGCGGTTTGCTAATAGGTGGCAGGGTATCGAGCGAGTCCACCTCAAGGGCAGACTTTCTATTCTGCTCGCTCCTTTGACAAATGTCATCCCACTGGTATGAATCCTCTTGCAGGACATGCCAATATGCATAAACGCTAAGGTCAGACCTAGATCGGTGCTGCGCAAGTCGCCTTCATCAACCCTCCAGAGCTATCGCTCGACTTCACAGATGCCGCCAACATCGCAGACTTAGGCATTATCTCAAGTACCATCCGCAAGACTATCCTCGGCATCATCGGTGGCATGGCCGTTCTGCCAAACCGCTTCCTCGTCAAGCTTGACAATTCGAACGACTATTTCAAGACTTACCAACCTCCCCTCGGTGTCGTCCGCCTCACGATGGAGCGAGCAATTGGAATATCGGGTCCCAAGAAGAGCGGCGCAAAGCGTCTTCTCGCCAAAATTGTAAAGGACGTACCTGACTGCTATTGCAAAGTAAGTGTGGGCGCTGAGGAAGAGTGGCGCACATCGACCAAGAAGAACAACCATGACCCCGAGTGGAATGAAACGCATGACTTCCTCGTCGCAGACTTCGAGCAAAATATTACTCTCGATGTGCAGGATGACGATGTCGGTGCTGACGACGACATCGGCATCGGATCCATCTCCATCAAGGACATCCTGCTCGGCGGCGGCACGAAAGAAATCGCACTTACCCACAAGGGCGAACACACGGACGCCCGCGTAACAATACACGCTCAATTCTTCAACTTCGTCAACGAACCCCAAGCACTCTCCGCGACACAGAGCCAAGGTGAAGGCCAACTCTGCGGTCTCGCCACCGTCCTCGTCGCCAGCGCTCTTGGTCTTCAGGGTCAGCGCGACGAGCTCCAACCCAGCGTAAAGGTATCCTGGGGCAGGAAGGAGTTCCGTACTGCGATCAAGACGTACACGCCTGGCACAGATATCTTCAATCCTAGCTTCGACCAAGCATTTAGAATCCCGATTACAAGGGATATGGTGAACAGCCCGGCGCCGTTCAGGATCAGCTTGTTAAACAAGGAGGCGGAGACTGGTGCGATTGAGATTCCGTTCACGGATGTGCAGAATGGACAGGATCTGACTGTGTCGAATGCGTATGATGTTGGTAGTGGAGCGACGTTGAGAGTTGCGATTAGTTTGAGGGGACTGCAGTTGGCTTAGTAAGTCAGCATGAGATCATTCATGGATCGTCAGGCTTCCAGGGTCGACGTGCCCTTTCTTTAAGTGGTTAGTGTGGCGCCTCCAGCGTGCAGAACTCCCGAGGTCTATGGCTGAACGAGAGTTTTATCCAGCATCCCATCTCGCTCATCATCCCGTTGAGACTGGGAACCTGCAGGCGCTCTTTACAAGACTGTTATTGCGGTATCAATTAGTCCATACAAGGTCTGGCTATACCCGTAGCAGACTACCCTAGTCTAGTGTTTTACAAATCATGTACATAGTCGTCTTCCCCTAGCTAGATAGCACCTCAGCGCAGTATTCCATCAACTCAAGAGTCCTACATTGTCGTTCACCGTAGCTATCAGTGTACTACATCGGCCTACGCTGCCACGATTGTGAATGCACAATTTCTATCTGAACATGTTTTGCACTGCTTTGGTCACAACCATCCGCGCACCTCAAATAGTTGATCGGTTACAGGAGAGTCCGAAGCGTCTTGGGTGAAATGCACCAAGTTGTGACAGTTCGCGACTACGCCACCAGGTGAGTGGGAGGCTACTACCAGTTCTTCACACACCACACCGTGATTCAGCCTTGCCGGACTTTGTCAGGCTGCTGTTGGCTTCTCTCTTTAACTGTCTTGCTTTGCTCATTTCTACAGTAAGCTAAAGCACAATGTTTCCAATTCATCAGGCGTTGTCTTTGTTCTATCAGCACACCTCGACAGAAAGTAACATAGACATTCTCTGGAACAGGTCGGCCTCTGCATTAGCATCTTGCTTGGCCAGAACATCTTGCCATACTCGTGCTTCAACAGCTTAGCGTATTTCTCGTCCCTTCGAATACTGCAAAGACAGGTAGAACCATCGATGTATGGCGAGCAGGTATCTCATAGCTCCCAACCCCGAAGTACCTTACTGGTGGCCTCCAAAAAGATATCGAGCGCTAAATTATCGAACAAGCGGATCATGGTTTCCGATCGTGTCCCAAGAAAGCAACACTGCGGTATATGCGCAAGCAGCACGATGATATCTACCCAGTCGTGGGCAGTGTGAGGAGATATTGCACTGACAACATCTGTGCCACTCGGGCTTACTGATCCGAGAGCTTCGAGTTTAGATGCAAGTTTGCCACTACAACGTCGTGTCAGAATTGTACGAGCCAATCGGTAACAACAAGGTGCCAGTGGGACTGACACAAGGTCTAGATCTAAAGAAACATCCTGCGATGACCGGTATAGCGTCAACCCAGCCCTGGGTACCACCAAGTCTACAACTTGTGGTCCCGACCCCAGCCAGAGCATCTTGACTGTTTGAAGGAAGTCATGGGATAGGATATGTCGAAGGGCAGAGTCGGACTTCGAAGGGACCACTTTGGGTTGCGCGCCAATTACTACGGTACTTATGAAGAACGGTATGAGATAAACGGGTAATCAAACCTATACATGCCATCTCCTCTACTGGTGTCTTGTAGGCCGATATGAGCAAACATTACGCCACACACAAGATTTTGTTGGTCGTAAAGTAGCGATGATCGGATGTTTTCAAAAGCCTACAATGGAGGGAACATGCATCCGGTGGAGTTCAAGAAAAGAGTTACAAATGCAGCCTATACGTTCGGACAGGATCCTGAGTTACGTTAGTGAGTGGTAGGTGCCGATCAGTATTGTAGCGGCGTGGGCCGCTGTAGAATACTGATAGCTACGGTTGACGATAACGTAGGACTATCAGGTCGATGGAATACTGCGCTGAATTGACATATAGCTGGGAGGTGACGACTATATACCTGACCTCAGGCCAGTGACCTGTCACACACTAGACTAGGGTAGTCTATCAGGGGTACAGTCAGACCTTGTATGGACCAACCGATACCGCAACAAGTATGCGTACGTTTGTAGTGCGACAGAGCTTCTCAAGCCTGCTCCGCCCGAGGCAAAACTCCACAGGGACCTCCACCGGACTCTCCACCGGAGCCTAATTAGCCCTAAAGGATTGCTGATGGAAGTGAGTGATTGTGGTGTCGTATTGCAGATTAGTGGAAGCTCCAGACTATAGACGCTAGTACTATCACATGGTGGCTATTGGTGGATCCTTCACCTACGACAATCGCCAGTATGGACGTAGTGTCAAGGAGATTCGGGCGCGAAAAATAGGATAAGAAACAATGGAATAGGCCATGCCCATTGAATAGCAAATAAGATCTGATACGACCATTGTATGTTTCCACCGGAGAATGCTGACTGTACGCTTGCAGAGATAAGCTGCCCGAACGCCCAGCAGAGGTTAACGTAGACAACCAGGTATCCACGTAAGGCCATCGGACAGACCTCGCTGGTATACGCCGGGGCCATAGTTGCAAAGACACCCTGTAGCTATGGGTATATTCTTCCAATGATGCGCATGATCGATGACTTACCCATTGTATACCGCAAAGAAACTTGCCAACAAGAAGGACCGGCAACTGGGTGCAGAAAAGGAGATCGCGATGAAGGCGCAGATGAAGGCCAATGACACAAGCAAGACAGGGCGGTATCCGAACTTGTGGCAGAAGTAGCCGTTGGCAAAAGCGTCTATGATGGTGTCACATCCAACAGCGTTGCCGAGTCCACTTTGCCAAGGTGCAGTGATTTGAGAGTTGCCGCTGTCGTCGCACTCGTCGTACTTGTGTCGGAGGGTGAAGGTATCCACCGATTGCCATCTGTTTGCTAGCGGGTCCACTGCACTGATTGTGTTTGCTAGCGGTCCGCTGCAGTGACTGTCCAGCTCATTTGGTTAGTTCAGTTTGCTTCCCACCCTTCACTGCTATTGCCTTCTACTATATAGTCCCGATCGATTCCAGCCAATAGCTAAAAGAATCAATCAACATCTCAACCCTTCCACAACTTGCGTGAGAAAGCCGGCTGAGCGAAGAAATAATAGATGAGGACGATGCCGTAGCCTTCCATGATGATATGTGTTGAAAGTAGAACGGGCCATAAGACAGCTTTGTGGAGACTGATGGCTTGGCGGGGTGTAAGTCAATGTTCGTCGGCGGCCTGCTTAACTTGGTGAGAATCCTCTTGGTGCTCCTACATAGTGATGTGGTTTTTGACTTCTGTCGTCATACTGGCATTATTCGGAGTCTAGAAGGTGAGGTTCAATAACAGAAATGATCGACATGGCAACCGTAGCAGCAGCAGGAACATCTATGCATGTGGCCGTGGTCTACTCACAAATGTGTTTTGGTGTACGCCTGGAACACCCGGCCATACCCCACTAGAGATGGTAATCTGGGGCAAGTGCTGTTTGAGGCTTTGTGCGGGGAAAAACCCTTGCTAGACCAGTTCCTTGAAGTCACGGTGGGGTCGAACACAGCTCCGGTGGTATGCCCGCTTCCGACCATTTGTCTGTCGGCTTTGACCAATATTGAAGGTCACAACAATGGCGACTCTGTAGAAGTAATAGGATGTCTTGACGAACACCCGGCTCGCGGTGGGAGGAGTGCCAGAGATCGGCAGTCCATGTGGAGAGCGGATTTATGATAGGGACGCTGCTATGTATCAAGTGCCTTCTTTACATGGTATATTTGAGTATGGAACTATTTCTTCTATATACTTCAAGCCGGAATCAGAGTCTAGGGGAAGATAGGACCATCTCGATCTGTAATGCTCGCGTCGTTCTCTGATGTAGCGTTGAGTAAACCATCTAGTGACGTGCCATATGACTCCTCTATACCCCATGTAAATTGCGGTGCATTACCTACAGCGTGCGAAATATGATCCGTGTTGACTAGTGCCTGTAAGCCGGCGGTGAGCAGGTAATGACCTTCGCCAAGGACTTTCGGTGTAGCTTGAGGGTCGAGGATATGGCCAATTATCGAGATTTCGGGACACATTTCGGTGCCGATAGGTCGCGTGTATCAAGAGTCCCACGCTAAATTCGCTTAAGTCCGCAGGCAACTGGTTTTCAATGTACAACGTCTCCAAAGCTTCAGCAAGTGTTATGGTGGGAAACACCCTGTTGCCGTGTCGAATGAGGAGCGAATCCCTTGATACATCCTCGCGTGAGGGATGCCTGGCTTTGGCATCATCGAGGTCCATTAAAGGCCTTACACCGAACTCGTACAGCATTATCGAGTCGAGGAACTATGCAGGTTAGTGGGCGTTTTGGTTTCCGGAAAAGAATGTCTATTACCCACATCAACATTCCAGTACGGACTCCAGATTCACGAGTGAGCCAACGTTGCAGTTCGATATCTGTGCTGCTGTGTAGACTATTGACTCCATCATCGGAACCTCGGTCGAGCAAGCCCTTGATGATACGGGTGTAGCTGAGATGTCGTTCTGCTGTTCATGCGAAGCCTTGTGACACGTCAAGACATCGCCTGAATCCATCAGATCGCGTCAACAGGCCAACAAGAGCCAGGTTTGGGAAGGAGCAACCTACAGCCTCGAAAAGTGCTTTTCGCAATAAGAGCATCTGTATGGCTTTTCGTGTGTATGTATCCGAAAGTATCGAGTAAGATGTTCCTGCCTCCCGAAGCTTTGGTGACATACAGTTCAGCTCAAATGCATGGTTGATAGCGCCCAAGGACGTGTCATGCTTGTGTGCGCTTGCAAGACTGTGCAACTGGTCTCTTACTCATTGTACAAGAAAGTTCGAGCGTCTGGTCAAAGTCTGGTGGTTCATCGTGGAAACTTTGAGAGAGACAAGTCTTGGGGAGTCAATTCCACTTGAGCAAAGCTAAGATTTAGCGTGAACACTAGGCCAGATTTGGCACACATCACGAGGACACTGCCGAGGTGGAAGTTATTCATATCAAGATCAAAACCGACGAATTGTATGCAAGGTTTGAAATTCTCAGTTATAGAGATGAGCAACGTACTCAAGGCCTAACAAACACAGGCATATCCTGAAGAGGGGAGTCAACGGTGACGGAAGCGCCACCTTGAAATGTATCCTCGCTCCACAGTCTTTTCCACTTCCCTCCACTAGCCAGCTTGGGCAGGTAGACTCTTGTCTGAGTCTGACCTTCTTCATATATAGGGCAGCACAGGTACTTATCACCGTACATATACTGCACCTCAACCTCCCAACAAGTAGCGTCTTCTGGAAACTCGTAGAATAGCGTCCTTATAACTGGAGAGCCTTTCTCGTGGGCCTCCATCATGAGTTTCCGAGTGTATGGACGAAGCTCCTCACGTAGCTCCATGTACTTCTTGCAGATCTCGAACACTTCCGGTCCATATGACCACACTTCATTGTCTGCGCCGCTGCAACACGATGCTCCTCCTGTTGTTCCAACCTTAGCCTGCCTTGGCTCACGATCTCCGTGGAGTCTCATCACGGGGCAGAAAGCGCCCCATTGGAACCACCGCACGAACAGTTCGCGGAACTTAGGATCGTTGGGATCTCCTCCATGGAAGCCGCCAATGTCCGTAGTCCACCAAGGAATACCAGCCATTCCCATAGACAGACCTGCTGCCAACTGATCGCGGAGACTAGTCCACGAAGATGCTATGTCGCCGCTCCACACAAGAGCACCGTATTTTTGGCTGCCAGCCCATGCACAACGAACGAGGTTGACAACGCTGGTCTGGCCCTCTTCTGTCATGCCATCGTAGAAGGTGCGTGAGTACTCTCGCGGATAGATGTTACCGATAGCGACGTTCGACCCTAGATGATATCGATAGTTCTCGAAGTCGTAGACCGAGTACTCAGGCTCTGCCTCGTCGAGCCAAAAGACTTTGATCCCCTTGGAGTAATAATTCTTCTTCGCTTTGCCCCACACATACTGGCGTGATGCGGGATTGGTTGGGTCGAAATGGACGGTAACGCCTTGGAATGTCATGGCGATCCGCTCGCCACGTTCAGTCCGGATCAGGTAGCCCTTCTCGAGCATCTCCTTGTAATTAACAGATTTGCGATCTACTGTGGGCCAAATCGAGACCATGAGTTCGATACCCATGTCCTGCAGCTCCTTGACCATGGCATCTGTGTGACTTTATGTAAGCAGATAGAGAAACCGGGAATGATTGTTGCGTACCTGGATCCGGCCAGTAGGTCTCATCGAATCTCCAATCACCCTGCTTCGGCCAGTGGAAGAAGTCAATGACGATCAAGTCAATTGGCAATTTCAGTCGTTTGTACTCTCTTGCAACCTTGAGAAGCTCCTCTTGTGTCTGGTAGCGCAGCTTGCATTGCCAGAAACCGAGACCGTACTCTGGCATCATGGGCACCTTGCCTGTTGCCTCAGCGTACGCCTCAACAATCTGCATGGGGGCCTCGCCTGTCACCACCCAGTAGTCCAGAGCCTTCGTCGACAGAGCCTCGAAGCTCATGATGTTCTTGCCAAAGACTGCGCTACCGATGGATGGGTTGTTCCAGAGAAAGCCATAGCCTCGCGAGGATACAGCGAACGGTACGCTAGCTTGAGAGTTCCGATGCGCAAGTTCGACTTGGGTTCCCTTGATGTCAAGGTACGGCTGCTGGTATTGACCCATGCCATAGATCTTCTCCTTGGGATCGAGGCTCTCAAATCGAGCGGTGAGATGATAGTCCCCACCGATGATTGGCTTGAATTCACGCGCCTCAATCTCGAGAGCACTACACTTGGGATCCGTGAGGTCACGCCGGTGTCGAGTGAACTCCTCGAGTAACAACTTTCCGTTACCATCGCGGACTGTCAGCTTGCCGCGCTTGGTGACTGTAGCTTTGATCTGACCGTTGATCAAGGTAGCTAATTCGTCCTTGATGTTAATAGCCGCTTTGTTATGCGCTGGATTAAGCAGCGCCCAGTTTTCGGCGGGCATGCTGCTCGCTTTGGTGGCACGAACACGAATAGCATTGCGGCCCCACGCCTCAATCCAGAGCTGCTCTGCATCGTATGCGAAGACGAGGCGTCCGTTCTTATCCGAAAACATGCCTCTGAAGACTAGCAAATTTTCCGTCGAAGATGATTATCAGCGAGAAGCGTGAAGCTAAAAGAGTAGTTAGGGGAGAAAAGAGGATGTAGGAAACCGAACGACACGTGCCGTTATATATGCAGACCACACGGGCGCAACCCCAAGGCTGCGACCAGAATCCATTGCCAAACACTGTGGGCCTCCAGGCTTGGGTAACAATGTGCGCGATGCCAGCATACGTTCTGCATGTTGCGTGGAGGGAGACGCTCTCCTCGGGCCTCCGCCGGACGCTAATTTTACCGTAGCGCGTCCTCCATTGGAGAAGATCACGACGCGCTTCGGGGGTTGCATTTGACAATGCTTACGAACCGGCATGCTTCTACTTGCGCGAAAACGTTGCATCACATTTCCTATGATTCATTGTTGCGAAACTCTACCTGCCACCGTTACCTAGGCCAGCGCTACCATCCCCCCCCCCCCTAGCCTGCACATTCTACACCAAAGGTTGAAGCTTCCGCGCAGTCATTGACTTACAAATCATGTCGCGGGTAGCTTCGCAGGTGTAGGAACTCGCCTACTGTCTCCGTTCTCCTGACATTTGCACCCGATCGATTGTCCAGCCGTTCGCTCGGGGTGTCACTTTTTTCAATCAACTCCCCGGGGAGCACCAAGAATCTGTCTAAACCGTGTCCTATGCCTAATTTTGCGGTGTGGTGAAGGTTACACTTGAGTCAGGGTTGAAGTGAGCGCAGCGGAGTGGTCCTCGTATCGTCGCTGATACAGATTATGGTCTTCATCTTCTCCTCAATACGCGCAGCGCATGCAAAGGTGCAGGTGAGACGCTGAAAGGTTGGGCAGGGCGAAAACCTTTCACATCTATCCCTTCAAAAGAGACAGCCATGTTCCTTACTTGCAGGATGATGATGCTCTCATTCAAAAGCCTTGCTGCTTGCGCGATGTAGCACAGGAGCATCGAGTGGGTGACTTCCAAAGATCGGGTCTGCATATTCTGGGCGCATCAATTCTTGATGGAACTTTAGAACAATCCGTAGCTTTCTGAGCTCCGAGAAATTTTGCTGCCACGCCGTATCGCCGTGAAGTTGCTCTCCGGGCAGTCTCGCGGGGTGTTTGTCAGGACATGGCAGCAAGCACCCAGCGTTGAGCAGTATCTCATCGTATGCGGTTTTCGGCCCCAGTCTTGCGTCGGTGAGACAATGAAGCTGATTTTTACGTTCTGGAGGTGGTAAGCAAACGATGAACGAGGGATGAGGAAGTGAAGTCCACCGCGTGCGTAATCGAAGGTATGGAGACTGGAGTGTAACAGCCGTACAGTGTTATATGTCCAAGTCTGTTGGGCAAGAGTGCGCATCCTCTGGCTAGTGAGAAGAAGGCGTAGCAGAGCGCGGCGGGAATGAACAGCATGCGTCCGCCAGGTCAGCGCCAGCCTCATGAGACGATGTTCGAGGACGTGCAGTTGCAGCTCTGTCGGGAGCCTGCCCTCGTGGGAAGGGGATCTCGGTGTTTCCAAGCATCGTATGCTGAGGGTTCTTAGCAGAATCTTTGGCGGTGGAGGGTTTAGGTGGTTGGTATCAGAAGGGAGCCACGACCTCGCGCGACAGAAGCGCTGTGTCCCTCAGAAGAAGTGAAGGGAGGCCAAGTCCGTTTGCCTACCCGCCCTATACTCAACAACGCGCAAGCACCCTTCAAAGTGAGCAGAATCGGAATGATTGATGGGCTGCTATGTAGTCTTTATATACTGTGGGCACTAGGGCCTGTTCTGGAATAGCCTATAGGCCTGAGTGAAGGTGCCTGCCTGACACACCCTGTACTGCACATTCCCAGACTAAGCCAGGTTTGCTGAGTTGTGTAGTGTCTTTCAAAGGAACAACATACCTGCAAGCTCTAATTGCTTTGTTTCCTACGGGCTGTATCAACGGTAGGATGGAGCAGGCTTGCACCTCAAGCGGTTCATGCAGAAGACATTAACGATTTTTGTAGTCTTTACACCCTTTCTCATGGTACAAGCCCTCTCGGATCCAGGCGATTCTTCCTCTTGATGAGATGTCGACGTACCTAGTTGGAAGCACTCCAACCAGGTACCTCTCTTATCTCCGCCCATATATTCGCCTTCATCACGATCCCAAACTTGAGTCTACTTCCACCATCATCCTCGATCACGTCATTATACCCATCTGGTCTCCGAAACTCAAATCTGCCTATCAGACCCATAAGCATGCTGGCCATGACCACTCGAGTGTACGACTCGCCAGGGCATTTTCGCAGCCCCTGACCAAAAGTCATAAAACTGAAAGCGTTCCAACGTTTGGTCTCTTTGTCAACTGATTCTGCAGGATTCCAACGCTCGGGCTTGAAAATGTCGGCGTCCGGACCCCATTGCCGTGGGTCTCGGTTCGTTGCATATACTGGCCAGACCAGGATTGTGCCTTTGGACAGATGTAGGTTGTCCAGCATAGTGTCGGCGTTCACCACGCGACCTCGGTGCCCGACGTTTGGGTAAAGCCTCAGAATTTCGTTCACGACGCCGAGAAGATAGTTTTGACAGTGCATGGTCTCCCACGACATGGTAGCTGGCGGGTTTGGGAAGCTTGCATGAATCTCGTTGCGTAAACGGGTTTGGACGTGCAGATTGTCCGGATGCGAAAGTGCATAGATTGCCCACGATAATTGATTCGATACCATCTCCGTATTCGCAGCCATTGTTGTCATGAGGTGTCGCATCAGTACGCGCTCAGATAGGCGATTGTAGCCTCTTCGAAGTAGACCATTCATGATATCATGCGACTCGTTGGCTTCCGTGCGACCATCGTCTTGGTTTCTGATCAATCTTAGTTTGAACTACGTCAAGTCAGTCGAATGTTGTAGTGAATTAACTCTATCTGCGAACGTGATGTTACACCTAACGGATGTTCACCTACCTTCATTGTTTCCTCCAACAGAGTCCTCATTCTCCACACATTGACACCCATCAATTTGCTGATGAGTGCGACTGCGGGTAGTTGAAGTGCAACGGGGCAAATATGCAGCAGCTTCATGTACAGCGACGATCTCTCACCGAGTTGGAAAGGGCGCAGGTAGTTCTGTGCAATGGGTTGTTGAGGATCCCTCAAGATATCGATATCGATGCCGAACCCAGCGTGCAAGGAGATTTCGAGGCATGCCAGCTGGAGAAGAAGATTCACTTTGATCGTACTGCAGTCAGCAATCAATTTTGGAACATCAGTAACAATTTTGAGGATGCTGGTCCATATTTCAGGATAGAGAATTCGAGTTGAAAGGTCGTTGAAAGCTCCAATCGTGACTTTGCGGTGAAGCTTGATGTGATGAGTTCCTGCGCTTGTCGCTGAGGATGAGAGTGACATACTTTATGAAGATCTCCTTTTGATGAGACTAAGCCACTGACGCCAACCGCACTCTGGAGGTTACCCAGCCATGGTAACTTGTCGTACTTCTGCGCGTCTTTTTGCAATACTTGCTTCATGGTCCCCGCAGAGGTTATAAACAATCTCTCTTGATTCAGGAACCCAAAGAACCGGACCAAGCCATTATTTGGAGTCTCCTGCATCCAATATCTAAGCTCGAAAGGTGTCGGTTCGTGGAACAGCCGTCTCCACAACGAAGGCTGTTTTGCAGTAGGCAAATGTCTGTATGGGCTGATCAACTGCCGAACGAAGAGCATGTAGATGAGGTAACAGCCTATTGAAGCACAAGAGACGATGGCGAATAAGGTCATGGTGGTGGCAATGGTATTTTAGAATGTGAATAATCGAGCTCGATCACAATGCGCAAACGTAGCAAGCAACCACCTGCGATGCATCGTACAGTAAGAACTATGGCAGGCTCTTGAACGTTCGTGTTTGTGCTGTTTCGACATGCTAGCAAGAGGGCTGTTCGCTCATCTTGCTTTTTTTTAGGAACAATGTGCGTACACGACCGAAGATGGCGATTAAGCACAAGCTCGCTGTCTTAGCGTTGCCAAATCCTCGATTGGGTGGTAGGCTCCGATGGCCATACTGTGGAGGCTACCGGATTCGATCAAACTCACGTTGCAATGATAAGCCTCCAGCGCTCATGTGCAGGGAGGAGGTCCGGAAATGTTCGGTACGGATCGGCCTGAAGATGGTTGGTGTGGAGCAATTACCCACATGCTCGACGAGTAATCGGTTCGTGGGTTGTTTTTTCTACGTGTATTTGTTTGTTAATGCCACAGTATTGGCTGGTGTAACCGGGCTTTGTTTCAGTCAGCGGAAGCCACCTCGCTGTGCAACATGAATGAGAGATCGTCTAGTACCCTTTGGCCTCTCACGATAAAGGGCATACATTGAACCGCCTTCACATATTGAGTCCATTGTACCGACACAGTTTTGCCGATGTTCACGTAGGGCTGAAGCTTTACAAGCTTTCCAATGCCCGGTCAGTCACTACCGTGACAAGGCTTTAGGTTAAAGCACTTACCTCTCGAGCTCGAACATGACAACATCGTCAGTAAACATTACATTCGCACAAAACACTCCACTCACTCAACAGCGGAATGTACGCGTATCCTGGAGTAAGTTCGCACCTTCAGCTTGCTCGGTAAACTGCAGTTGCTGACTTACAGCCACCGTATGCTTTGCCATACGCACAGCTGGGAGGACTGCCCACTCGACACCCCGAGCTTCCAATTCTTGTCATGTTCCTTGCCACCTACTGCACCGCATGGCTCTACAGTCTTTACATCGTAGTACGATGCTACCAAAGGAGCTGCAACAACAGAATTGCAGTTGTTCTGTTACTCGCTTGCGGCGAGCGCATCACCGCATATATTATGCGGATAGTTTGGATCTTCCGAATCAGCGACATCCGCATTGGTATCGCTTCGCAAATCCTGCTACAAGCTGGAGTTATATTAGTATATGTTGGTGCCTTGCTATCAGCTGCATCGTTGTTAAGGGTGCACGTCAAATGCTTACCTTGGCTCACGCCGTTCCTTATTACGCTGTCAATCGTAACAATTATCTCGTTCGTGGCAAATCTGGTGTCTACGATTGTGTCAGTTCATACGCTGCAGGACCACGTGCGACAAACCTGCCGAGATGTTCAGCGCGTCGCAGCCACATATCTGGTTTTCCTTACGTTCATATCAGTATTGATGCTCGTGGTCGTCTTTCATGTCCTCTGGACACGCCAAAAGATCTCGAGAATATCGGAAGCAAAGACAGCTGGCTTTATCTTTTCATTCGTGTCAATTGTATGCTTGCTTATGGCTAGCTTCAAGGCTGGGGTGATCTGGAAGAATCCGTCGCCGTTGTTCAGCCCCGCTTGGTACCTTTCCCTTTCCAGCTTGTACAGCTTTGAGCTAGGGCCGGAGTTGTTGGTGACTCTTATACTCCTTGGAACGAGTGCACGCGTTGGTGCTCAAATGAGGAATGCTGCGGTTATCCATTGAGGACGATGTCTAACTACATCTCCGATCATCACTCGATCGTCCCTTGTAGAAACAAGTTTAGCAATCCCCTTATCTTGTCACGGTTCAGGGTGCTCCTGCCTGTCAAACCTCACCCGCTATGAGAGTGACTGCTACGTCACACTAGCGTTGTTTACAGCTACTCACATATACATACTGTCCGTAGCTTCATCCAATACAATCTCAGTTCAATCCTTCAATATTTCCGCACATGCGTACTGATCACTCACGATCCACACCCTAACATATCTAGATTGACAAAGATTCTTGTTCTCTTCAGCAACTCACTCGGTGCACTGCTCCGAGCATGACGATGCTTTGAATCTGTATCATAAGAGCCACAATCGACATCTTTCACCTCTACGCGGACGCTTTTTTGGCTGTAGCATAATGATGTCATGGCTTAAAGAGTCGTCAATGACCCTGCTCGAGGAAGGCGCAAAGCAAACTTTTGCTCTCGTATAATCGCTTGATGTTTCGTAGGTTCACTCGACCATCGACAAGGTGACCTTGAGGTCTCGCAGTTAGTGAAGTTATTTTGCCGTTCTATATCTTTTTGAATGACGTGTAACGGTGCTGCAGAAGCGTCGTGAGGGTGAGTGAAGAGCAACCAGGCATTGAATGCTTTTTCGAGGTCTCTATCTGGACGAGGCTATCTTGACGAGGCTATCTTGACCAAGTGGAGTCGTGGACACAAGCAGGAACACCTCGAGTCAACGCATATACCGAGCCAGCGTATGCACTGGGTATGTGAACATTGAAGCCCCATGCCCTGGATGGCAGGCAACCCAAATACACTTCGATAATATCGCACTGTGAGATTATTGCGACCCCATGTTTAGGGTCAGCCCACACATTGTTCGGCTTGTGAGCATTTGAGATAGGAGCACGCGTCGTGAGTGCGCAGGGCATGTCCGCTTAGTAACAAGATTGCCCATGTACGTGCGGTATTCGATAGACCGAGCTTCAAGTTCATGGGAGAGACTGTTCAATTACGATGAGCTTGGCGAGGGGTGGAGTGGGCGTCATCGAAGGCAAGCGTGTCCCGTCAAAGTCGCGCATTGGTCAGCCGAAGATGAAGATGATTCGTCTGTCGTCATTTTTGGGCAGTGGCCAGCCTAATTGCGTAGCGACGTATCGATAACTCCAGAAACGCAGAGAGATCAATCTAAAGTCGACTTAATATTGAGTCAACATGAACATCCGGGTTTTATGTAGTCCTGGTAAGTATGGCGCGTCACAAACGGAGGTCGCTGCTGGTTGTCAGTAACTATCTGGAGTATCTTACTCGAAGCTGCGGCGAAACGCAAGCTTGCCAGTTAACGGAAAGCTACAACCTATGATGCGCTTCTGAGGCTCCCAATTGTTCGATGTCAATTCTCAGTAGTCGACTGCAAAGCCAGATCGGCAACAGCACGGAGACCGCGCTCCGTCTTGGGGCACTTTACCGTGTCCGTGCGCGTAATGCGCGGATTCGCGTAATGCGCCAAACCACCTTTTTGTACCCATACTTCACTGTACAATTACTCAACGCCACAATGACTATGAAATCTGCCTTTGAAGAGATAGACTCTATGATACCAT
>NW_022985420.1:0-4441 GCF_010093625.1 Macroventuria anomochaeta | reverse complement strand
GCTGCTGCCGCGCCTCGCTCCCCATCCCCTCTGGCAAAATACAACAGCCGCGGCCGCCCAATCAGAGTGCCACAAAAGTTTGAGTGAGGAACTTGTTCATATAGGTCTATAGACTACTCCACCAGAAAATCTCATGATAATAACCATTGTGTGTGGCTCTACAGCCTCATTTTTGGTGGACCTATTTTGGTGGTTCGGCGCATTACGCGAATCCGCGCATTACGCGCACGGACACGGTATCTGTAATCAACCGATGATGACAAAAGCACCACTCATTGGCTGAATGGAGCTAGCCACACCTCAATACCATATGCTGCCATCTTGACACTATGAAAGGTATATATGCCTGAAAGTTTCATGTTCAGCAATGCCAGCTGCCGCCTGAACTGCACAGTGATGAAGACACAGAGAAGTGTTATCAGAACACTACGCATCCCTAGTTTCAACAGCAACCTGCTTAGTGCTCAACGCAGTGGTGTACTGGCGCAGGTCGTGCTCAAGCTAAGCCACCGTTCAATCAGGATAGCGTTGGGTCGTCTTCATGCGAAACACGATGGTGATTTTCTGCAGCTTGTTCAGTGATACTTGCCAAGCTGTGTCATTGGGATGATAAAGATCTCTAGCGGATGGAGGAACGAGCACCAAGAGTTTGTGTTACGGGTTCCACCAAGATCATAGATCTGATATGCAGTTGGGTCCCAATCGACAGCCAGTTCAATTTCTACCCTGCGTAGTTTTGCAGCAATGAGAGGTTGAGGGCGAGAAAACCTAGGCAGTGCAAGATCTGGTTTTAATCAGAATCGAAAGTTCTCCTCGATGCTGCTAATCAGAAAGTAGTTGAGACCCCACACATACAATGCTTGGGTCTACACTCCTTTGCTTGTCAGTAAAGGGGTAGTAACGCACGTTGTGCATGCAACACGTAAAGCTGCACGTTAAGCTGTCAAGGTAGAATCAGACGGTACTTCAGGACCTCTTCCTGGAGTTCACGAGGGAGTCAGTCCCATAGAGAGTCAGGTCGATTGATTGATGCCATATTGAGAAGGGTTGCATGGCCCTGCGTTCATGAACTCATCGTAAATGTTCTGAGGTTCTCATACTCACGAAACGACGGAGCGCAGATTGTGCGCCCTGGAGCATCCATTACATTGTGTAGGAAGGGTGAAAACCACTTCTTTCTCTGGTTCACACAATGCTTCCGACTCAATAGCTACGGCCTGCTTTATATAGCGCGATGATATGCAGACTGTATTTGAATTTGGGACGATAAGTATTGTCGACAGATGTTGATCCCTTGAACCCACAACGCGCTTTGTGTCCGGACTTGAAACGCTGTGAAAGCCGCTCTGTTCTTGATCGAGGCATCTTGTTGCGTATAGCGTGTGAGAAACATGAGGAACTGAGTTGATTGAATAGCTCTGAAGGAGGGGAGCTATTTATGTATGTAGAATGAGAGAAGTGGGGAGAGTAAGCTAAGCCGGTAACACATCTCGTGGACTGATAAATAAGAGGAGGCCGAACGCTGTGTGGCTTCCTTATGGGATGGAGAAACAGAGGAAAACTTGAAGGCGGGGAGAAAACCAAGACTCTCAATCAGACTCTGGGATGTGAGCACTCACAGTGGTAACGACGGATTTTATCACTCCATGAGTCTAAATGAGGTGATAGACATGCTGAGACATTCCCGGGCAAGTCTTCGAATATTGGACAGGATGGGTTTGCTCTACGAACGCCCACACAATGCCGAGGCATCCTCAACACGAGGTCCGGAAGCTACGTTAAAAGCTTGATGTTCTGAGCCATTTGGAGGAGTTTGATAGATTAAAAGCTGCAGCAAGTCGCATACTGTTTACGAAAGGTTGCGGGGTTGGCGCAGGGATATATGAGCTGACTCGCTAGCCGGACTGACCCTTCCAGGCGCGAGAGCCATCAGCACGAGTTCGCTCGGGCCTTCGTAAGTGACATCTCTTCGTAGATTGTTATCTATGTATTCTCGATTCCTAGAGTGCATGGTATTGTGGATCATAATGGGTGTAAGAGGCGTACGTGGAGGAAACGGTGGTGTTCAAGAGGACGACGAGACGGGAGATGTGCGTCATGGAAGTAGCGCTAACGGAGGCTTACACTATCCCTGACCCTGCTCAAACGTCTTCACGATTTTTCACCGAGGCTTCCTGCAGACACCCGCACCTGCGTCCAAGTACCGATAGGTCGCTGCACGGGACCGGCATGTCAGCTGTTGAGTTTTGTGGGGTGAACGCGGGTGCGTGACTTGCTAATGCGATCAACGTCCGATGCGAGTAGCATCGTTTCCAAAGCACCTTCATGCTCGGGGACCAAAGCTGGCGTCTGCATACCAAGGCCGATGCCTTTCAATCCAGACCATCTACACACAGCGATCTAGATCTCCATTGATGAAGGAAGAGTGAATAAAGCCAATCACCTCGAGTCCATTGGAAAAGCTACCGAGGATGTCTAACAGGGCAAAGCTCAGATATTCGTATCCTGCTTAAACGACAACGCGGCTCTACCGCTTTCGACGAGTCTACAAGTCAGTCCGAATGACCAACTGCGGCAATGTTCCGGAAGTAGCACATCAACACCATGCAACGGTAGCGCATATACCAGATCTCGGAGCCAACTGCACGACCTCACCATCGGATATGGTCTTCCTGAAGACTGGCTGAAAGTGTGTTCCTGTTTGAACGAAGCTTATCACGTCGGTCTACCGAGGCTATATCATACTGACTGTATTGCAGTACGATGGTCGCATCAGGGTTCGAAATTGAAAACGAGAGCACGAGGCCAATCAGTGCACAAACAGCTCTACACTGACCGAGGGCCATGCAGAGAAAGAGATGAATGAGGACTCTCAGAGTGCACCATCCTGTCGACTTGCAGCACTGAATCACATCAGCTCGCCGATAAGACGTTAACTTGCAACATACCGAGGAACTTCATCAAGCGAGACATGCTCGACTATCTTGGCAAGTCCATGGTGCTGGGTCGTTGGAGAGTGTTGTACGAGGACTGTAGACTCGTGCAGCGAGAACATCCCTGCAAGAGTATACTCGAGTTCTCCTCTCCTTGTCCATGATTGGCCGCAAGCTCGCTACAGATTCGATTCGCGGTATACAGACTGTTCCCGATAGGGCGTAGCCGATTTGTTTGCTGGATGCTATCACACAAATGCCCATGAGAACTTGGCGTCAGCCATATCGAAGCCCGGACGGGCTGAGCATTCAGGATGTTGCGAGCCAAGTATAAAGTCCTGTAGAGATCGCACTCTTAAGTTCGACATCCGAGGATCCCCATTCCAACAGCACTCTCGGCTATCGCACACTCACTCCAGTTTTTTCCACTCAACACCTTGACCTACCGCGTACCACCAATCTTCTCCGTACACACAAGCCAACATGAAGTTTTTCGCTCTCACCATTCTTGCCACTCTGGCCGTTGCCTCTCCAATCGTCCTTCCAGAGTCCGAGGCCATCGAAATCCAGGCTCGTCAGCTTGGCTTATCCAGGACTGAGCTTGAAAGTGGCAGCTCCTCTGCCTGCCCCAAAGCCATCCTGATCTTCGCGCGTGGAAGCACCGAGACCGGCAACTTGGTATGTTTCATTCTGTTCATGTCTCGTCCCAGTGTTTGTCATGCACGGTACTACAAGAGAAATGCTGACAAGTCTAATAGGGTACCTTGGGCGTGCCCCTTGGAAACGCCCTTGAGAGCAGGTACGGTGCTGCTAACGTCTGGGTCCAAGGTGTTGGTGGCCCCTACGACGCTACACTTGGCGACAACTTCTTGCCTCGTGGCTCCTCTGCCGCTGCTATTAGGGAGGGCGTCCGACTTCTCAACCTGGCCAACAGCAAGTGCCCCAACTCCGCTGTCATCACCGGAGGTTACTCGTATGTGTTTACAGTCCGCCACTGACGCCATTGCAATACTGACTGTCCTTACAGCCAGGGCTCCGCCCTCATGGCGGCGGCACTCACCGATGTAACTGCTGCTGTCCGCAACAGGGTCGTCGGTACCGTTCTGTTTGGCTACACTCAGAATTTGCAAAACCGCGGCGGTATTCCGAACTACCCCTCAGACAGGCTGGAGGTGTTTTGCGCTATTGGTGACCTGGTTTGCTCTGGTACTCTCACCATCACTGCTGCGCACTTGTCGTATGGCGATGAGGCCGCTGATGAGGCACCGAAGTTCCTGATCAGCAAAATTGGCGCTTGATTGACTTTGGTGCGGTCACATGAAGGCGAACGCTATGAGTGTGGGACATACGATGAGGTGGGAAGTCGCGAAGTGTTGAACGGGATGGCCTGCGTAGTGTGCGATAGTACTACAATGATTGATTGATTGATTGATTGATTGATTGATTGATTGATTGATTGATTGATTGATTGATTGATTGATTGATTGATTGATTGATTGATTGATTGA